>NC_060122.1:202284870-202564870 GCF_021461395.2 Schistocerca americana
TGACCGTAAGTCCTCCAAAGCTCTTTTAAATTCCGATTCTAATACTGGATCCCCTACCTCTTCTAAATCGGCTCCTGTTTCTTCTTCTATCACATCAGACAAATCTTCACCCTCATAGAGGCTTTCAATGTATTCTTTCCACCTATCTGCGCTCTCCTCTGCATTTAACAGTGGAATTCCCGTTGCACTCTTGATGTTACCACCGTTGCTTTTAATGTCACCAAAGGTTGTTTTGACTTTCCTGTATGCTGAGTCTGTCCTTCCGACAATCATATCTTTTTCGATGTCTTCACATTTTTCCTGCAGCCATTTCGTCTTAGCTTCCCTGCACTTCCTATTTATTTCATTCCTCAGCGACTTGTATTTCTGTATTCCTGATTTTCCCGGAACATGTTTGTACTTCCTCCTTTCATCAATCAACAGAAGTATTTCTTCTGTTACCCATGGTTTCTTCGCAGCTACCTTCTTTGTGCCTAAGTTTTCCTTCCCAACTTCTGTGACGGCCCTTTTTAGAGATGTCCATTCCTCTTCAACTGTACTGCCTACTGCGCTATTCCTTATTGCTGTATCTATAGCGTTAGAGAACTTCAAATGTATCTCGTCATTCCTTAGTACTTCCGTATCCCACTTCTTTGCGTATTGATTCTTCCTGACTAATGTCTTGAACTTCAGCCTACTCTTCATCACTACATCTGCTCCTGGGTACGCCTTACAATCCAGTATCTGATTTCGGAATCTCTGTCTGACCCTGATGTAATCTAATTGAAATCTTCCCGTACCTCCCGGCATTTTCCAAGTATACCTCCTCCTCTTGTGATTCTTGAACAGGGTATTCGCTATTACTAGCTGAAACTTGTTACAGAACTCAAAAAAATGGTTCAAATGGCTCTGAGCACTATGGGACTCAACTGCTGAGGTCATTAGTCCCCTAGAACTTAGAACTAGTTAAACCTAACTAACCTAAGGACATCACAAACATCCATTCCCGAGGCAGGATTCGAACCTGCGACCGTAGCGGTCTTGCGGTTCCAGACTGCAGCGCCTTTAACCGCACGGCCACTTCGGCCGGCACAGAACTCAATTAGTCTTTCTCTTCTTTCATTCCTAGTCTCAAGCCCATATTCTCCTGTAACCTTTTCTTCGACTCCTTCCCCTACAACTGCATTCCAGTCGCCCATGACTATTAGATTTTCGTCCCCCTTTACATACTGCATTACCCTTTTAATATCCTCATACACCTTCTCTATCTGTTCATCTTCAGCTTGCGACGTCGGCATGTATACCTGAACTATCGTTGTCGGTGTTGGTCTGCTGTCGATTGTGATTAGAACAACCCGGTCACTGAACTGTTCGCAGTAACACACCCTCTGCCCTACCTTCCGATTCATAACGAATCCTACACCTGTTATACCATTTTCTGCTGCTGTTGATATTACCCGATACTCATCTGACCAGAAATCCTTGTCTTCCTTCTACTTCACTTCACTGACCCCTATTATATCTAGATTGAGCCTTTGCATTTCCCTTTTCAGATTTTCTAGTTTCCTTACCACGTTCAAGCTTCTGACATTCCACGCCCCGACTCGTAGAACGTTACCCTTTCGTTGATTATTCAATCTTTTTCTCATGGTAACCTCCCTCTTGGCAGTCCCCTCCCGGAGATCCGAATGGGGGACTATTCCGGAATCTTTTGCCAATGGAGAGATCATCATGACACTTCTTCAATTACAGGCCACATGTCCTGTGGATACACGTTACGTGTCTTTAATGCAGTGGTTTCCATTGCCTTCTGCATCCTCATGTCGTTGATCATTGCTGATTCTTCCGCCTTTCCACCCCTAGGACAAGAGAGTGCCCTGAACCTCTATCCGCTCCTCCGCCCTCTTTGACAAGGCCGTTGGCAGAATGGGGCTGACTTCTTATGCCGGAAGTCTTCTGCCGCCAATGCTGATTATTTATCAAAATTTAGGCGGTGGCGGGGATCGAAACCGGGACCGAAGACGTTGGTATTGTGATAGGACTGCTACCATTTTCAGTTGGGATAAATGATTTTGGCGGACAGAGTGGGCAGCAATCTGCCGTTTTTTGCGGACGATGCTGTGTTGATCCACAACGTCTCGAATATGACTGACTGTCGGATGACGTAGACAAAACTTCTGGTTGGTGTGACAAATGTAGAAAAAAGTACGTCAATACAGATGAGTAGGAAAAACGCGTAATGTTCGGATACAACATTAGTAGTGTCCAGCTTGACACAGTAAGCGTATATTTGGGCCTAATGTTGCAAAGCGATATGAAATGGAATGAGTGTGTGAGCATCGTGTCAGGGAAGGTGAACGGTCGACTTAGGTTTAAGGGAGAATTTTAGGAAAGTGTCGTTACTCTGTAAAGGAGACCGCATGTAGCACGCGGGGGCGACCTATTCTTGAGTACCACTCTTGTGTCTGAAATTTGCTCCACGTTGGATTAGAGGAAGACGTCAAAGCAGTTCAGAGGCGGCCTGCTAGATTTGTTACCGGTAGGTCCGAACAACGCACGAGTGTTACGGAGATGCTTTGGGAACTGAAACGCGAATCCCTACAGGGAAGATGATGTTAATTTCGAGAAACACGAGTGAGAAAATTTAGAGAACTGGCATTTGAAGCTAACTGCAGAATTATCCTACTGTCGCCAACACACATTACGCATAACGAGCACGAAGATAGGATATGAGAAATTAGGGCTCATACGGAGACATATAGAAAGTAGTTTTTCCCACCCTCTGTCTGCGAGTGGAACAGAAAAGGAAAGACTAGAAGCGGTAGAGCGTACCCTCCACCGAGCTCTGTACGGTTGGCTTGCGTAATAGGTACGTAGACATAGATGTGGATGTTGATTTAGATGTAGATGTTGATGTAAATGCAGGTGTGACCATCCGAGCAGGAAATCACAAACCCAAGCTCACAACTGAGGCTATAGTCCGTAGGCTAGCAATATGATTAGACGTCGCTAGTGAATAACGGTATCAAAAGCCTTCTGGAAATCTACAAATACGGAATCAATTTGAAATCCCTTGTCGATAGCACTAAGCACTTCGTGTGTGTGAAGAGGTAATTGTGTTCCAGAAGAACAATTTGGCAGTTACGTGCATACAGTTTTCTTAACCACATTACGTTAAGGAAGCTAAAGTAGCTTTTAAAGAACGTTCATTAAGATTTTCAGTGACTGGTCCGATTTTTCACTCTATATTTTTCAGAATGTCCAGAGAAATAATTAAGTCACATTCCAATAGTGCCGAATGGTTTTTCAACATGTTCATGCTGAGAAAGATAGAATGAATTTTAGCATAAATTTCTCCTCTGAGAGACGATGAATATGTAACTGAATTAAACCCAGAATACTGTACTACAGATCGCTCGATTTCCGCCCATTCACACAAATTACTGAAAACGACAGTGGGAACTGATTAGCTGGGAACACAACAATTTCGATTTCCTTTCTAAAATTTTATGGAGGTATTAGTAATACCTATGATATTGCAGCTAATGTAAATCGCAGGGGTATTATATCGCCCATTATTTTAGTATAAAATCAGATTAATTTAAAATATAGTAAAAGTTACAAAAATATGAAGGAAATTAGCTTATCTCGTTCTGATATACAAACGCTGGTCTTGAATCACTGTGCATTTCTAACTTTTTCACCCCTTGTACTTCAGAGCAGATGTCATTTGGCTATTGAATAGGTTCATTGACTTTTATCGTGCATTGTGTGGTGTGGGCTTCTTCTTTAAATTCTATCCTCGTTAATAGACCTACAGTATCAATCCTACCTATGAAATAGTTTCATTTTCTACGATAGTGTCAAAATATTATTGTCTAATAAAGTGTCAGTTGTCATCGTAGAGTAATGTTACGATTTCACGCGTCACTAAGGTAGTTTACACACGAGGCGTTTTCAACTATGGTACCTAGCACGAGGTCAATTGCAGTGGAATCCAGTCTAGGAGATCACGTGTTTCCTGCTTCAGGTAAGGCTAAGTGATTATGATAGGTTATATTTAAACTCTCGGTACCAGCGGGTATACAACATATTGCCGTGACGGGGAATGGTTCAAATGGCTCTGAGCACTATGGGACTTAACATCTCAGGTCATCAGTACCCTAGAACTTAGAACTGCTTAAACCTAACTAACCTAAGTACATCACACACATCCATGCCCGAGGCAGGATACGAACCTGCGACCGTAGCGGTCGCGCGGTTCCAGACTGAAGCGCCTAGAACCGCTCGGCCACACCGGCCGGCCGTGAGGGTGAGATTCAATTAACGCACAGAGGTACCTGTACACTTTACAAAAATTGAAGTGCGCCCAGGAACGTTGACGGACTGATCCATTCTGCTGTAGGATAACGCTGGCCCACATGTAGCCAAGGTTTCACTGGGAAATCCTCACCCATCCTCCATACATTCACGACCGCTCACGATGAGATTTCCGTATATTTGGAACTCTAAAGAAAGACATTCGAGGCCGTCGATTTTCTTCAGACGAAGAAGTGCACGCCTGGGTAGAATCACGGTTCTTTAAGCAGCCACTAACATTTTTCCATGAAAGCTTATTGTCTTGTCTGACCCTGGGATAAATATATTAACAGTTGCGGCGATTTGTTTTGATGCAATTTACAGTTTACTTACTTTTTTTCATGTGGCGCGTTTTCATTTGACTGTCCCTTATAACGGCTTCATAAAGCTTCGAAACTCAGGTGCAGTTGAGCGACCATAGGCGTACGTGACAGATGTCATCTCCAGTGTAACGGTTGCAATGGGCTTAGAGTTTGGATTCCATCGAAAAGAAAAGTGGTGTTGAGTCACGATGTGATATTTATGCCAGAAATTGTTTGTGATTTACATAGTGATCATGTTGAATTTGATGTCCCTCAGGAAGAATTTAATGACCTGAATTCGTCTAAAGATGACCAATGTAAATCTCCTAGGCTGTACACTTCTGGAGGCAGTCAAACTCAAGAAAAAATTGGCACTCTCGATTCTAGAGAAAGTCAAGAGTCGAGTGAATCTAATGAAAATAAAGAATTAACAGAATTTCTAAAAGCAGAAGCTGCTGAATCTTCTAATGAAGAGAAACAGAAGGATTAAAGACAACGAAGAAAACCAATCTGGATGGAAAGTGGTGAATTTTGTATGGCAACAAAAGTTGATGCACTTGAATACAAAGTTCCAAACTGTTTTCCAGAAATATTGCAGTCAAACGAGAAGGAAGAATGGATGCAAGCTATTAGTGAAGAACTTCAATCACTAAAGAAAAACAATACCTGGATGCTGGTTGACCGTCCGAAGAATGCCAAAGTATTGCAAAACCGCTGGGTCCTACGGCGAAAGGTCGCAGTCAATGGAGGTACTCGCTTTAAAGCCAGATTGGTTGCAAAAGGCTGTATTCAGAAAGCAGGAATTGATTATGACGACGCCTTTAGCCCTGTGGCACGTTATGACACCATACGAACTCTGTTGGCTGTAGCTGCTTCAAAGAAATTGCTGCTAGAACAATTCGATGTAAAGACAGCTTTTTTGAATGGAATACTTGAAGATGAAGTATATATGGAACAACCAGATGATTTCGAAGATGGTACAGGCCGAGTAAGTTTCTTAAAAAAAAAGTCTTTATGGGTTGAAGCAAGCGCCACGTAGCTGGAACAAACGTTTTGTTGATTTCATGAAGAAAGCTGGTTTTTCAAACAGTGATGCAGACCCATGCCTATTTTATCGTAGACAAAATGGAAATGGCCTTTATGTGGCAATCTACGTTGATGATGGCCTGATTGTCGGCAGTAACAAGAAAGACATTGCTGTTTTTTATGGATGTTTTACAACATGAATTCGAAATAACAACTGGCAGTCTTGACAATTTTCTTGGCATAAAAATAAAGCAATATGAAGATGGAGCAATAATGATAAGTCAAGAGAAACACACAGAAGAAATTCTGCAAAGATTACGAGTGGCAGAATGCAATACAATAACTCCTATTGGGCGTGAGGACAATAATCAAAACGAAGAAGTTTCGTCATCTGTACCCTACCGTGAAGCAATTGGTTGTCTCATGTACCTTTCAACAGTAACTCGTCCAGACATCACGTTTGCAGTCAATAAAGCTGCTCGAGCTATGGAGAAACCGACCACTGAAGACTGGAATAAAGCGAATTTCTCGTATTTGAAAGGGACCATAAATTTTGGAATTGTATATAATAAAAAATAAGAGTTAAAGATTTACGCTGATGCAGATTTCGCAGGTGATAACCGGACAAGGCGCTCAACAACTGGAATTCTTGCAAAGTACTCAGGTGCTGCATTGTCACGGACAAGTCAGTTGCAGAAAGTAGTGGCCACATCCACAACCGAGGCGGAAATGATTGCAGCTAGTGAAGGAGCGAAAGAGTTAGTTTGGTTATGTCGTCTGCTATCAGAATTAGTGGAAATGTCGGGGCAGCCTCCAGTTCTTTACATTGACAATGCTAGTGCATTGAAGTTGGAAAAAATGCGGAATATCATCGACGTTCTAAACATATAGAGGTCCGACATTTCTATGTTCGTGAAACATATCTGAACGGTGAGATTTTCTTGGAACACATTGATGGACACAACCAGTTGGCAGATATTTTGACGAAACCCCTTGAACGAGTTCGATTTAATTTTCAATGTTCAGAAATTGGCATGCAAGAGACAAAGCAATAATTTCATGATTTTTATCTTTTGGAGGAAGTGTTAAAAGAAAAGAAAAAATTCCTTGACGTCTATATTTATGTGCTGCTCCATGACTCTGCTGTCAATATCTTTATTCTTGGCTTGTGTGTAACTTCTGTTTTCTTCTTTCAGTAAATGTGTTTTTTTTTCGTATACAGGGTGTAATTACAAAGCTAATAAAATGTTTTCATGCCTTTAAAATAATATTTTTCATCACGTTGTAAACACCGCTGTTGAGGAATCTCGTGCCAGGATGCAAAAAACGTGATAATATACACACATTGCTAATGCTATCCGGTCATTTTCTCATGTATACACTGACTTATTGCTCCAGTTACACAGATGATGTGTTCCGCTGCATAGCATCTTTTTGCTAAAACCTCGTTTCAGTATAGAACCTCCAGGAAATAAAGGCGGTGTTACATTCAGGTGATTCACCCTGCGTATGCCAGAAAGTACCTTGCACTGCACTTTATTACACTTACTATGTAGACGAACGGTAGTTAAATGTTTTTAACTACCGCCCACTTTTGTATCTTTGTTAGGAGAAAAATTTTGTTGGCCACCCATCGTTTCCATAGTAACGGTGATTTGCAAAGGAGGAAGTTAAATTGACTTTATAAAATTTATAAAGCAGAGTTACAACAAGTTCTTTAGGCCCAAATTCTATGGAAACGTAATGAAAATATTTTTAAATTTCGTACCGTGTGCAGCTCACAATGAATGCTGGGATGCCCACTAATGGCCGGTAGGGAGCAGGCAGACTAGCACTTGTTAAGACCATGAACACTACACAATAGTGATGTGGTGCAAGTGCAGTTTCAATGTTGGTTACAACGTATTTGAAGCTTTTGCGCACAGACAAAAAACATGATGCTTTTTTATATAAGTTCAGGTCTCCAAAAACTGCTGTTAGAATACCTAGGGATGGAGGCTGGAGTGTAATCCGTCGGTGGCGCGATCAAAAGATGATGAAACTAGGTGTCCCAAGGCTATCGCCTGTTGTTGTTAAGCAGTGTTTGTTTTTTCGATAGGAGAATACTCATTAGAGAGGAGAATTATCAGTCTAGCGACGAGACACCATCAGTACTGTCCCTTTCAAAAGGTGGCGGTGAAAACCTTATTGGGTGCAGGACGTGACGTGTTTGAGAAAAGTAATGAGACTGACAGCACTTCGAGCCATCTGGCAACACTGGGTTGTTCTACTTGCGCAGACTGTTGTGTTCATCTCTGCCAGATCCTCAGTCCGAGTTTCAGCCTCGTACAGGCATACTTCATTTTTGAGAGAGCCATCAGGGAAGTTGTGTTTTTGCTGTGTGTTAAGGAAATGGGATAGCATAACTTAGAGCAACGTTATGGCATTACGTTTTGTGATAAAGTTGGTGAACCTGCGATTGTAACTTTTGAAAAGTTGAAACAGGCCTGTGGGGAACAACAAGAGCATGAATTTTTCGATGGCACAAATCAGTTTTGAAAGGCCGAGATCTCGTTGAAGATGAACCTCGCTCAGGGTGACCCTCAGTTAAAAAAACCCACTAAAACGTCGAAAGTTTGCGTGCCCTTGTGCGATGGTTCCTCAAGACAAAATGTCAACCAAGTAATTAAAAAAGCACTTGATAATGGCTTAAGACCGAAATTGCAATAGTGGAAATAAAAAGTTTAACAGTCACTCGCGTAAACATGATGTCTTTCAAATAATATCAACCAAGTGTTTTACAAAGAAGTTCTTAAAACGAAGAGGGTGAATCGACTGAGATCCGACTTCACAAACAGATGGGTGTTACAAGGCGACAACGCCCCATGTCACATGGCCACTTCCATCGCGGAATTTTTGACCTCAAAAGGCACTCTTGTTGTTCTTGTGGTTTGAGTCCTTGTGACGTTTCTCTTTTTCCGAAATTGAAACATGTCTTAAAAGGACGTCGTCTTGGGTCTTTGGAGAACATTCGAAAGAATGTGTCATACATGTTAAAATCCTATCAGCTGAAGCCTTCCAGCTGTGTTGCCAAGACTGGAAAAAAGACTCCACCGGTGTATGGTGGCTGAACGGAACTACTTTGGAGCGGACAAAATTTCTGTTTGGGAAATCAGTCTCATTACTTTCCTTACACACCTCGTACACCACCACAGGTGAACCTATGAAATGACTTACGCACAGCGTACTGATCTTAGCTGGAAGCACGATTATTCTGGTTTAGTCATCTATTACCGACAGCTCTGTTGTGTATCGAGGCTGACTGAGCATCGTTCTTACGACAATGAAAGGAATGTTGCAAAACAAGAGCATGTAGCAGTAGCACAACAAAAATAGTACTTTGTGTACATCCAAAACATTTCTTGGCTTGTTTGCTCTTACTTGGCAGTGCCGAGTATTGAGTGGCACGTGAAAGAGTCAAGAATCGGAGTTATCAAGAGAAACATTTCGAAATGAGTTCAGCGTGAGGACTAACACTCGCCTGAAGGGAGGCCGATCGAAGGTAGGAGGAAGAGCACAGTGGCAATGGGTGAGAAGGGAGGCAGGGTGGAAAAGGGAGGGGGGGGGGGGGGTGAGCCCACGGGCTGGCCTGCTGGAATGGAGGGGTGGATTGGATTGTGAGCGACTCATTGCTGGGCAGCGCGCCGTTATAAATCTACGGCTGTGAGGGGGCTGCGGGTGGAGGGGCTTCGATGTGACAGCGGGCCGCGCGACGCCGCTATTGTGAACCGAGGGCGCCGGGCGGGGGCGGTGGGGGCGAACGCTGGCTAGGAGTGGAGGGCCGGGGGCAGCGCAATCACGGACAATCCAGCGGCGGGGCGCACCCACGGCCAGCGAGCGGCGACAGCTTGCCCCTGCTCTTTCTCTTGGCGGCCAGCCGACGTTCTGCAGGCGCAATCGTTTACTCCTGAGCAACAGCTCTACATGCAAAGCGTGTTTGTCCTCGTCTTCACTTAGGGATATGTGACAAGTCGTTTGCTACCCACGATATACATAACCTGTTGCACTCCAAGGGCATGTATCTCATTTCATACTACGAACGAGACAGTGAGCTTTTCTACCGATAAACTTTGAATGTTAAAGACTCGGCGCAACCGTCCATTTACGGTGTGCAAAGGAACACGGTATTCTTTTCGGCGTAATAAGTTCGAGAATTCATACGCTGCGCATGTGTATGTAACTGGTTGCCCTATGGTGTGAACTGATCTCGCAGTTTTGCTTATGTAGTATAAAGGTAATTTCGAGATTAAAAAACACACAGCATGAACAACAAAATACTGTACTTTAAATGAACAGCTTACAGATGACACATACAACTTCTTCAGAAACTTTGTAAGTCGTTACTGTACCCGTATTTTTTTAGAGATTGTAATTCTGACGGGATTTGAATTTTTGAGCTTCTAGCCAAGTTTATGCATTACTTGTGTCCTTTGTTACCTCTTTGATCTTTTTTATACAATAACGACGTGCTCACCGGCGTTACTTGTGTGTTTGTCTTCCGGATGTGGCTTTCATGAAGATATACGGACCGTGCACATGAATGGCCATACAGTGACGGTGATAACACTCAGTACATCATATGCTATTCTTTTAATATTCTAAACTATTTTATCAGTTGACGTTTGTGTGGATGTACATCTCTGGAAAATACGGTTGGAAGGGAGGTAACCACGTAATTTCACTGTTCTTATGTATATTTTATCTTGATATCTTTTAAAGATTCTTGTGTAATGGATCGGATGACGTTAATATGACCACCGAAATGCACGAAATAACGTTTTTTACACAGTAAACAGGTGTTTTAACCGAAATTTTAACACTGACTATCAGAATCGGGATCTCTGATTCATTATGCATGAAGTCGAAGAATTTTGCATTAGGGAGGATAAACTTTCTTGCCGGTATCGCCAATAATAGGTAGCACATTATAATGTATTCAGAAAAATTATTTTAATAAAGAATATACTTGTTACATCAGCCAGATATAGACTGGGAGATTCAGACGTTCATAACGGGTGGCAGGGACAAAGAATCCAGTGAAATTTTTTTAAGTGCTTTATCTGAAAACTACCTTGAGCAGTTAAACAGAGAACCGACTCGTGGCGATAACATATTAGACCTTCTGGTGACAAACAGACCCGAACTATTTGAAAAAGCTAACGCAGAACAGGGAATCAGCGATCATAAAGCGGTTACGGCATTGATGATTTCAGCCGTAAATAGGAATATTAAAAAGGGTAGGAAGATTTTTCTGTTTAGAAAAAGTGACAAAAAGCAGATTTCAGAGTACCTGTTGGCTCAACACAAAAGTTTTGTCTCAAGTACAGATAGTGTTGAGGATAAGTGGACAAAGTTCAAAACCGTCGTACATAATGCGTTAGATGAGTATGTGCCAAGCAAGATCGTAAGAGATGGAAAAGAGCCACCGTGGTACAACAACCGAGTTAGAAAACTGCTGCGGAAGCAAAGGGAACTTCACAGCAAACATAAACATAGCCAAAGCCTTGCAGACAAAGAAAAATTACGCGAAGCGAAATGTAGTGTGAGGAGGGCTATGCGAGAGGCGTTCAATGAATTCGAAAGTAAAGTTCTATGTACTGACTTGGCAGAAAATCCTAAGAAATTTTGGTCTTATGTCAAAGCGGTAGGTGAATCAAAACAAAATGTCCAGACACTCTGTGACCAAAATGGTACTAAAACAGAGGATGGCAGACTAAAGGCCGAAATACTAAATGTCTTTTTCCAAAGTTGTTTCACAGAGGAAGATTGCACTGTAGTTCCTTCTCTAGATTGTCACACAGATGACAAAATGGTAGATATCGAAATAGACGACAGAGGGATAGAGAAACAATTAAAATCGCTCAAAAGAGGAAAGGCCTCTGGACCTGATGGGATACCAGTTCAATTTTACACAGAGTACGCGAAGGAACTTGTCCCCCTTCTTGCAGCGGTGTACCGTAGGTCTCTAGAAGAGCGTAGCGTTCCAAAGGATTGGAAAAGGGCACAGGTCATCCCCGTTTTCAAGAAGGGTCGTCGAGCAGATGTGCAGACCTATAGACCTATATCTCTAACGTCGATCAGTTGTAGAATTTTGGAACACGTATTGTGTTCGAGTATAATGACTTTTCTGGAGACTAGAAATCTACTCTGTAGGAATCAGCATGGGTTTCGAAAAAGACGGTCATGTGAAACCCAGCTCGCGCTATTCGTCCACGAGACTCAGAGGGCCATAGACACGGGTTCACAGGTAGATGCCGTGTTTCTTGACTTCCGCAAGGCGTTCGATACAGTTCCCCACAGTCGTTAATGAACAAAGTAAGACCATATGGACTATCAGACCAATTGTGTGATTGGATTGAGGAGTTCCTAGATAACAGGACGCAGCATGTCATTCTCAATGGAGAGAAGTCTTCCGAAGTAAGAGTGATTTCAGGTGTGCCGCAGGGGAGTGTCATAGGACCGTTGCTATTCACAATATACATAAATGACCTTGTGGATGACATCGGAAGTTCACTGAGGCTTTTTGCAGATGATGCTGTGGTGTATCGAGAGGTTGTAACAATGGAAAATTGTGCTGAAATGCAGGAGGATCTGCAGCGAATTGACGCATGGTGCAGGGAATGGCAATTGAATCTCAATGTAGACAAGTGTAATGTGCTGCGAATACACAGAAAGATAGATCCTTTATCATTTAGCTACAAAATAGCAGGTCAGCAACTGGAAGCAGTTAATACCACAAATTATCTGGGAGTACGCATTAGGAGTGATTTAAAATGGAATGATCATATAATGTTGATCGTCGGTAAAGCAGATGCCAGACTGAGATTCATTGGAAGAATCCTAAGGAAATGCAATCCGAAAACAAAGGAAGTAGGTTACAGTACGCTTGTTCGCCCACTGCTTGAATACTGCTCAGCAGTGTGGGATCCATACCAGATTGGGTTGATAGAAGATAAAGAGAAGATCCAACGGAGAGCAGCGCGCTTCGTTACAGGATCATTTAGTAATCGTGAAAGCGTTACGGAGATGATAGATAAACTCCAGTGGAAGACTCTGCAGGAGAGACGCTCAGTAGCTCGGTACGGGCTTTTGTCAAAGTTTCGAGAACATACCTTCACCGAAGAGTCAAGCAGTATATTGCTCCCTCCTACGTATATCTCGCGAAGAGACCATGAGGATAAAATCAGAGAGATTAGAGCCCACACAGAGGCATACCGACAATCCTTCTTTCCACGAACAATACGAGACTGGAATAGAAGGGAGAACCGATAGAGGTACTCAAGGTACCCTCCGCCACACACCGTCAGGTGGCTTGCGGAGTGTGGATGTAGATGTAGATGTAGATGTAGATGAAAAAAAGTTTTGCATTACCTCTGTTCCGAGAGTTCCGGAACCTGTACGGAAAATTGGAGTAGAGATCAACATAAACATAATTTCCCGCCCTTTCTATTGTTCCTGAAAATCACACATTGCATTTTGTACCACCATAGGGCGAGAACTTCAGAGGTGATGGTCCAGATTTCTGTAAACACTGCTACCTCTAGTACCCAGTAGCATGTCCTCTTGCATTGACGAATGTCTGTTTTCGTCGTGGTACACTATTCACAAGTACATCAAGGCGCTATTGGTCCAGATTGTCCCACTCCTCAACGGCGATACGGCGTAGATCCCTCAGAGTAGTTCGTGGGTCACGTCGTCCATAAACAGATCTTTTCAATCTATCCCAGGCAAGTTCAATAGGGTTTACGTCTAGAAAACATGCTGGCAACTCTAGCTGAGCGACGTAGCTATCCTGAAGGCAGTCCTTCACAAGATGTGCACGATGGTGGCGCGAATTTTCGTCCATTATGACGAATGCCTCGCTAACATGCTGCCGTGACGGTTGCACGGAAGACGTTCACGTATTGTATAGTAGTTACGGCGCGTTCCATGACCACCAGCGGCGTACGTCGGCCCCACACAATGCCACCCCGAAGCAGCAGGGAACCTCCCCTTTGCTGGACTCTCTGGACACTGTGTCTAAGGCGTTCAGCCTGACAGGGTTGTCTGGTTGGAGGCATATGCGACACTCATCGGTGTAGAGAACGTGATGCCAATCCTGAGCGGTCCATTTGGCGTGTTGTTGGGCCTATCTGTACCGCGCTGCATGGTGTCGCGGTTGCAAAGTTGGACCTCGCCATGGACGTCGGGACTGAAGTTGCGCATCATGCAGCCTATTGCGCACAGTTTGAGTCGTAACATGACGTCCTGTGGTTGCACGAAAAGCATTATTCAACATGGTGGCGTTGCTGTCAGGGTTCCTCCGAGCCATAACCCGTAGGTTGTGGCCACCCACTGCAGTAGTAGCCCTCGGGCGGCCTGAGCGAGGCATGTCATCGACGGTCCCTGTCTCTCTGTATGTCCTCCGTGTCCGAACAACATCGCTTTAGTTCACTTCGCCTGGACACTTCCCTTGTTGAGAGCCCTTCCTGGCACAAAGTAACAATGCGGACGCGATCGAACAGCAGAATTGACCGTCTATGCATGGATGAACTACAGACAACACGAGCCGTGCACCTCCTTCCTGGTGGGATGACTGGAACTGATCGGCTGCCGGACCCCCTCCGTCTAATAGGCGCTGCTCATTCATGGTTGTTTACATCTTTGGGTGGGTTTAGTGAAATCTCTTAACAGTCAAAGGTACTGTGTCTGCGATACAACATCGACAGTCAACGTCTATCTTCAGAAGCTTTGGGAACTGGGGTGATGCAAAACTTTTTTTGATATGTGTGTATGGTCATACTGTATAAATTGTTTCCAGATCTGAAGATGGTAACACCGATTACGGAAACCGGTTATCGAAAATAAATATAATTATTAGCGATCTTGGCAAAGGAGTTTATCCTGTATAATGTATTATCACTTATCGCCCCTTGCAGCTCGAAATGATTAAACTAAACAAAGAACTTAGTCTTTATCAATCACGATTCTACATTTCAGTAATTCATCGCAGATAATGACCAACATCTTTAAGCTGCACAAAGTTCATGCCGCATTTAAAGCACCATCTTCCTGGAAACATGTTTCCTCGGGAGTGCCACAAGGATCAGTCTTAGGACCACTTTTGTTTTCTTTATATGTCAACGATATTTCGTCGGTTCTGTCCTCCTGTAAATATCATTTCTATGCCGACGACCTCCAGCTCTACCTAAGCGTCAGACCTGAAGATGTAAACACTGCAATCGCTCAGATGAATGATCATCTGTCTTCAGTAGTGAGATGGGCGAAAAACCTGAGGCTTAAACTAAATGCAAAAAAGACGCAAGTAATCTTAATAGCCCATCAGAAATTAATAAGTTCAGATTTCCGCGAACGGCTACCTCCTATTCTGCTCGACGGTACTCCAATACCATATCAGAAAACAGTGAAGAACTTGGGTGTAACTTTGGATGAGCATCTCAACTGGGCGGAGAATACAGTCGCAGTGTGCCGAAAGACGTCTGCTTGTCTCTATGCTCTCAAAAAGTTTCGGAACATATTTCCACAGGACTTGAAACGCCAGCTCGTGCAAGCACTCGTTCTACCGAACCTCCACTATTGTGATGTGATTCAACAAGGCATGAGTAGTGAAAACAAAAGACGGCTAGAGCTAACCATGAATACCTGTGTGCGTTACACCTGCAACATTCGCCGATATGATCATGTTAGTGCTTCATACTCCGAGCTAGGGTGGCTGCGGCCGGACAAATTGCGTGACTACCTCACTCTATGTCTACTCCACCGACTCCTCATCGCGCAAGCACCCCAGTACCTTGCTTCAGAGATTAAAAACCTGTCATGTCATCATAATCGAAACACGAGGTCACTCTTATTTGGTATCCTAACTGTGCCCACTCACAAAACAAAAACTTTTGCAAACTCCTTCTCAGTTGCCGCTGTCCGCCTCTGGAACAAACTGCCCCTTACCTTGCGCAAAATTCGATCTCCTGCTGCTTTTAAGAAGAAGTTGAAGCATTTCCTGCTATCGTCCTCACAAAGTTCTCCACAAAATTAATGTACAAGGACAATCCCCTCATCTGTCAAATAGCAAAGCTAGCGTCTCCTATCTTGCTCCTGAGATGCCTTCCTCTTCATCTTTCTCTATTAGCCACGCAATCTTCTTTTCCTTTATATTTCTTTAATTATGTTTCATCATGTCTCTATTCTTCTCCTCCCTTCACCATGAGTCTCCCTCATACTCCCTGCTGCCGGCACTCCTATCTAAAATCTGTCTCTTCAGTAATGTCTAATTATAACAGTACTTGTGACCTAAGAATATAAACTCTATATGTATGTATTTTTCCAGGTGTACCTTTCAAATTGTTTATTTCACTTTTTGTACTAGATGTAGTTTAACATGCCTACTAAAACATATGAATGTAAAATAAGTAGAATGCCTGGTTAGATGTAAGAGAGGGCCTGATGGCCCTAATCTTGCCAGGTTAAATAAATCAATAAATAAATAAATAAAAAACACTTGGCGATGAGATACAAGGAGAAATTTAAAACAGCAAGTTGATAAGTACGATAGAGGTGGTATCTACAAAAATTCATTGTAACAGTTGTAATGCAAATTACATCAGTCAGACTGCCTAGTGCTCCAGTCTGAAGTGCAAGAAAGACAGGGACGCATTTCGGCGTAATAATTTCGAAAGTCTGCGCGTCTGTGAAACTGGCCAAGCTTTGTCAAAAACAGAAGAAGACCTCACAGTTTTGCACATACAGGATAAAGGTGGGAAACTGTAGCTACTGTAAAAGTTGGAGATTACGGTACAATAAATGCACAGGGACTGTAAGTAAAGTGTTATAATTTTTTATCAATGTCTTATAACTTCGAAGACTGCGATTGTCTAGTTTAATATAAACATACTCTTCACATTCAGGTCGAGCGACTACTGTCTCACTCCAATGCCGCTCTGTAGATGCATGCATTACCTTTGATTACTGTATTTAAATCGGACTGTGTATTTCCTTCAGAAATACCGATCGTGCACGCGAATAGCTGTTGCCGTGACACTGTCTATATTCACGGGACTCATACGCCAATTCATTCCAGTTTGTTTTACCGACTGAACGAAAAATGATGAACCACATTTTAGAAAGATACGATTACAAAGGAGTTCAATGCGACTGTTTACCACTTTTATACGATTCGTGTCGAATAGTTCTGGTAGTGAAGGCTTACAATTTGAAAATCGTCAGTTTTAACGCTATTGCATTGCGGAAAGTCATTGAGCCCACACTTCAACTTTTCGTCATATTTTAATAGTATTCATGACTCGACAACTGGTCCCATAGGTTACTAGTTTGTCAGTATGGTCTGCCTGTATACGAGGCAGTTCTCAATACAGGTAGAAGTGTCACATGACATTGTTGGCTGGAAGAGCCCTAGGGCTTATTGAGTTGCTTAACTTCGCACAAAGCGGCACCGGTCAACACGGTGTGGGAGGGGTGTGTGTTAAGTGTACACTATTTGATCAATAGTATTCGGACACACTCAAAAATGTACGTTTTTCATATTAGGTGCATTGTGCTGCCACCTGCTGCCAGGTACTCCATATCAGTGACCTCATTAGTGATTAGACATTGTGAGAGAGGAGAATTGGTCGCTCGGCGGAACTCACGGACTTCGAACGTGGTCAAGTGATTGGGTGTCACTTGCGTCACACGTCTGCACGCGAGATTCACACAGTGCTAAACATCACTAGGTTCACTCTTTCCGGCGTGATAGTGAACTGGAAACGTGAAGGGACACATACAGCACAAAAGCGTACAGCCTGACCCTGTCTGTTGATTGACAGAGACCGCCGACAGTTGAAGAGGGTCGTAATGTGTAGCAGGCAGACAGCTTTCCACGCCATCACACAGGAATTCCAAACTGCCTCAGGATCCACTGCAAGTAGTATGACAGTTAGGTGGGAGGTGATAAAACTTGGATTTCATGTCGAGCGGCTGCTCATAAGTCACACGTAATGCCAGTAAATGCCAAACGACGCATCGCATGGTGTAAGGAGCGGAAACATTGGACGATTGAACAGTGGAAAAACGTCGTGTGGAGTGACGAATCACGGTACACAATGTGGCAATCTTACGGCAGTGTGTGGGTATGGCGAGTGCCCGGTGAACGTCATCTTCCAGCATGTGTAATGCCAAAAGTAAAATTCGGAGGCGACGGTGTTATGGTGTGGTCGTGCTTGTCACGGAAGGGGCTTGCACGCAGTGTTGTTTGGCGTGGCACTATCACAACACAAGCGTATATTCATGTTTGAAGCACCTTTTTGTTTCCCACTGAGAAGAGAAATTCGGGGATGGCGATTGCATCTTTCAACACGATCGAGCACCTGTTCATAATGCACGGCCTGTGGCGGAGTGGTTACACTACAATGACATCCCTGTAATGGACTGGACTTCACTGAGTCCTGACCTGAATCCTGTAGAGCACCTTCGGGTGTTTTGGAACGCCGACTTCGTGCCAGGCCCCACCGACCGACATCGATACCTCTACTCAGTGCAGCACTCCGTGAAGAATGGGCGTCCATTCCCCGAGAAACCTTCGAATACCTGACTGAACGTATGCCTGTTATAAAGGCTGAGGGTGGGCCAACGCCATATTGAATTCCAGCATTACCGATGGAGGGGGACAAGAACTTGTAAGTCATTTTCAGCCATGTGTCCGAATACTATTGATCACATAGTGCATGTGTTGAGTGTAGGTTACTGTAATGAGTGTGTGTATTGCACGATATCAAGCAACCACCCTGATGCTCTCGAACAGCATCATGAAGCCCGCCGCGTTTAAGATCTCTATCCGCCTGACGGATCATCCTCAGTCCATTCACCTCCATTTCACGTAACACTACAAAGATGTTTGAAATTCAGTCCAGAGCACTTCTGCAATCTCAGATGATCAGAAATCATATGCCATCATCTCTTTTCCTCTAGCTGGACAAACAATCACGCTGAGAATTTACTTACCATCTAGACACGAACCAGCTTCCACCGAGTCGAGAGACACCTCAACATGTGACGAGCAACACTTAGCCGAATCCTTGTTCATGGCCTTGCATTCGTAATGTTTGTTTACATACAGAACACAAACACATTTTGCTAGAAACCAAACGAAGTGGCTCATTTTTACCTTGTACTTCAAATTGAATTAAAGACCCGGGATTCGTCATCATTTTTTAGAATTGTTTGAGGTATTTAATAGAGGAACTGTTATTTTACAGAAACTGAAATGAGTATTGCAGCTATGGGTACTGATGTAGTCACCGCTTGCTATAAACTTTCAAATAATGCGACGATTTGAACTCACCTACCAACTTCGACGACTGCAGTTTCACTGATGGACAAATACCGCTACCCGAAGAAGAAACTCTTGCAAAGGTTGCTACGTACATGCTGCTCGATTGTTAACACTGAAAAGCGTTGAATGTTTGGAAACTCTCTTGTTCGTAACTGTTTTCATATATTTTTTTGTTTAACGGTAAACAAAAGCATCTCTGTACGGTTGGTCAAAAAATAGCTGTGTAATTATTTGGAGAGAAGCATTGGGCAGTAACTGATTCTTTCAAAATTATGAGATCTTGTGCCCACAGGAAGTTCTAAGAAAGTATTATTTATCCATACAGCCGTATCTCGATGAGACTGTGTTGATAAAATAAAGTATGTGTACATCCCTACGAGTTGTGTATTCTCAAGTGAATGGAGATCAAGAAAGTAAATTAACTCTTCGCCAAGCGCAGTCAGATAAGAGTTTACAGTTTACAGCCAGATGTGGAGACGCCTTCTATATGATAACATAAGTCAGGGAAACTTCAAAGAATTAACGTCCCAAGCAAGTATTCCTAACCCAAACTGAACAAACATACGTGAACGCCACTTAGACATAAATTCAGATGCTACCCGAGCTTGCGGGTTGCGATGCTGTATTTGACCATCAACGTCACATGTGCAATGTCCTCAACACATTGCAAGCGTTACTCGTGGTAGGAACAGTGTTCTGTGAAGTTGTGAGTGCATCATATTGGATGTAGGTGAATTGGAATTTGGGCAAATTGCTGATGCTTTTGTGGTGGATGCTTCCGTAACCAAGGTAGCCGACGTGTTTATGTTTCAAGATACACCGTATCGGAGACGTACACTGCATACAGCGAAAGCGGGAAAACGTCATCCGCTACCTCAAAACGCAGACGAAAATCTGTGTTGAGTGCCCATGAAGAGGATTGTGACGACAGCTGGAAAAGTCACTGCAGAACTGAAAGTCGCATTCTGCGAACCCTGTCAGCACTAAAACAACACGAAGGGAGTTTCATAAGCAAAGAATTGCAGAGCGAGCTGGAATTGAAAGCTGCTCATTAATGACTCAAATGCCCGTATCAGGAAAACGTAGTCCCGAAGCCATAAAGTCCGGACTATGTAGCAATGGGACGATGTCATTTGGTCTGGTGAGTCTTGTTTCACACCGTTTCCAAGTTCTGGCCGAATTTACGATCTAAGAGTGAAATAATGCATGGTTTCGGGGATGTAATGAGCAGTCATATCGTCGTATTCCTTGAGCTGCAGAGATACTCTGCAAGGTCACAGAAGTGGCAAGAAGTATATGAGTTATTTAGCTGATGGCAGTGGTTTCCAAACTTTTTTAGAACATGATCTCTGAGTGCCATCTGACATTAGCTAGTACAGCCACCTCCCCCTGCGGCGGAGCGGTTCCTTCCGTCCCTTTACGACGAACCTGCACCTACCTGTGAACATTGTCTCAGCACATCATCAGTAGGGAAGCCGAGCGAAACCAACTGTTCTTCGACGTGAACCAGGCTGCAATTAAAGTCACTAATCTACGTTTCTGGAGAAAGGTTGGAAATTTTGTCCGTAATTGATATATTCTGAAACTTAGGTGAACAAGTGTCACTGTCAAGCCCGTGCTAGTCTTAACGCAATCACTCACAATATCTTTCACTCACGTTAGCAAGTTTGTGGTGTTGCATTTCCCGAAAACGTAATAGCTACAAAAATACTGATTGTTTTTGATTGAGAACGCTCGACAGATATTAAATCTGTCGGTACCTAAAGCAGTCACACTTTTTAGCCACTGACCTGCTCAATGCGCCACGCGGTATTTTTGTCGTTTCTCTTCACAAAATTCACTTAAAAATTCCGAAATTTCTACACACACATCGGAATAATTATGCCATCACTTTACACCACTCTTGATGTAGTAGATCCGGCAACTTATCATTTCCATCGGAATTACTGCTACAGACGTTCGAACTGTTTCATGGCTAGGTTCCGACTCCTCTCTAGAATACTCTTAGTCTTCTCTACCAGCAAAGAAAGGCGCGCGAAGAATATTGCTTTACCATTGGTCAGTTTACTCAACAGCCAATAGCAAAACAGCATTCTCCCGCGTCAGTCCGCGCTTTTCATCAATAACCAATCGCAAAATTGTAAACCTAACGACTGCACTTTTTACCGACGTAATTATCTAATATGCTCAAGTTTTGTTTATGCACAAAGTTATTTGCTATTGTTATTTATACCTGAATTAACTTTCCCTTGACCATAAACTTACTTTACGAATCTATTCTGCAAATATTTCCTTTGTCCACATCCATACTTCTTCGAAATGTTTCCACACTAAATCCCACTACATAACTCGTTAACCCTTTCGTGGTTGATGGGTCATATATGTTCCACTAACTTTGAGCGCCAGTTCTAGTGTCGGGATATATGTTACCCAGCTCTGCACGGTGCTGCCATCTAGGGACGACTGTTCTGAACCTAAGAAAAAAATCGGAACTGCACTGCAAAGGCAATACAGAAGCGGTGACTACTTTTGTTGACTGGCGTGTATGTGTATATGGCCGCTGCAACGCCACTTATTTGTGTCATTCTTCAGTTTTCATCATTTCTCACTTTCCAGCGATGTCTGAAGTAAGTAATTCATCTTATTATTAACTTAATAATCATTTTTTAGTACAAATACAGTGTGGAATGTACTTCTCAGCGACTGTCCTATCTTATAATCGAAATAAAATTAGTGGGACTCTTGTGTCCTACCAGACATTATTTGTAAAGATTAGCAAGACAATTGATTAATGGGTATTCATCCAGGAAAAAGAGGGGATCAATGCCCACTTTCTTCCAAGCAAAGAGAGGAGTCTCTAGTGTGCCAGATGACGTCCGGCTCGTGAACGTAGGCAAACATGTACCGAAAGACAGTGGCACTAGGAAGCGATGCAGTTTCTGCAGCACAAAGTCTAAAGAGAAGAGAACAAAAGCTGTTTGCACTGCTTGTGGTGTACCAGTCTGTGCGACACCATGTTTTTCCAAGTTTCATGGCGTGTAAAGTTTTGTAACTATTGATCATGTATCATGAAAACTGAAATGTAATGAGTGTTTTTTACACTGGCTCTACACAAATCAAAAGATTACATGCATGTATAATTGGTAGTTATTTTATTCTCTGCAAAATCGTGTTTATGGCTAAAAAAATAAAATTACAAAATCAGTCAGAAGAAAAGGTATCTTGCGTTGGTTCATGGGACATGTGTGTCCCACTTTCTGTTGTGAAAAAATGGAGAACTTAAAAAATACTTTGGTGGTGAAAATATAATAATGGGACTGAAAAGAAACTGTTATCACCTTAATATTTTAAAAATCTGTAAAAAATTAATTTTATCCATGAAATGGTTAAACAATAATCTTCATATTAACCTTAAACCACACTCACGCATCATTCATACAGCTAAAACACATTTCTGACAAGAATCTATTTCTACTGAGGAATCCGTTGCGCATTGCAGAAATGAAAGAGTGACGTGGGAAAATTTTGCCATTTATGAAAATCTCGATTTGTGTAGTAGCTTATTGTTTATAACGACCGTGCCTGAGTGGGTTTCGCTATGCGTATTAGCGTAATATTTATGCTGGCTCGCGAAATAATTGGCATTTTCATACTTCCAAGTGTGATGGCACCTCCAGTGCTCTATCGTGTTTGATAGTCTCGGCACATCGTTTTGATGCATCTGACACACACACACACACACACACACACACACACACACACGCACATACACGGAGAGAGAGAGAGAGAGAGAGAGAGAGAGACAGGGAGAGTTAGAGACAGAGACAAAGATAGAGAGAGAGGGAGAGGGAGAGAGAGATAGAGTTACAAAATTAATAATTCACATAATCATAACGATGCCGTCTGAGCGTAGGACATGATGGTTTCCACTTCCGATGGCAGGAACGTGAGAAGAGCATAGCTTTATAGCTGTTCCAAGGTTCAGTTGACTGTCAGAAATGGACGGCCAAGTTTGCGAGCTGCTCTGTATTCATGGATCGGCCCTCCCAGGCGGCGGAGTGGTTTCGACGGTCAGCGGTGGCAGATGAACCCCTTGGTGCAGGGGGGCGGGGCGAGAGAGATGGAGAGAAGGAGGGGGAAGAGTGTTGGGCGAGCTGCGACATTCAGAGACACACGAAAACCTTCATATTTGCCTAGAAAGTCGTTTCTCCGTGAGGCAAGGCTGAATTACATTTTTTTACTTACTGTCTCTTTGTTTTTGGCGTCTTTATATAGAGTGGTCACAAACAGTGTCGGAGTCTTGTAAGGATGTTGTAGGGTAAGTAGTACTGAGAAATAATGGTTCAGAAAAACATTCTTTACATTGTACTGTTTCCGAGTTAATTAGAATTAAAGTTAACCAACAACGACGTTGCACTCACAAATCCGAGCTCCTCGCCAGATACAATTGTATCAGCTGTTCTCATAATGTAGATGATAGCGCACGAGACTACTCAGCCTTTTGCTCTGGTTCGATCCTTACTAGCGTCCCATGTTCCATATTTGTATCGGTCTCTTGTTCGGCTTTAGAAAACCAAACAAGGAACACGTCTGACAACATCGTCTCTGGTTCAATTTTAAACTGGTGATTGTTCATTAGTTTTCTGAATTCAGCTTTGTCCTGTAAAATTTTATTTATATCGCCTATTTCCAGAAGTGTCTTATGGTGTTTCGCTTTCACTGAGAAGGCAAGGTAGAGAATCATTTTGCTCAATCTAGTATCGTTCATTGTGTCAAAGTACCCATAGCATTTCAGTCTTCTTTACCTGAAAGTGTTCGACATTCTCTACAAATTCTGATGTAACTCGTTATCTTCCATTTCGTCCAGATCACTCAATATAAATTATACCAAACACTTGCTTTAGTATTTTCCGTTCATCTTTTTCTGTGTCTTTAGTTAACGATCTACCTCCAATGAATACAGTGTCGGACGCGCGTAACACTTCAGGTTTGGCTATTGTGATGCAATGCTTTCATATAGGAGGTATTGATTTTTATTATACCAATTCAATGCCATTTTTGTAATTTTTTCTGTCTTTTATTTCGTCGCGGGTTAATCCAAAGGGGTGGGTGATTTGTCCTAGGTATTTAAATGATACTCGGCATTTAAATGATTCTGCCTAAATTTGTAAACACTGGTTATCCATCTAGGTGTCAAAGGGAATATTCTATGTATTTCACAAGAGAAATTCAGTCCGCCTTCAGCTGGTATTTCATAGAATTTTTCAAGGGAGTTAATCGATTCTTCTCTGTTGTTTGAGAGGATCACTAGATCATATGCATAACCCAAATACCATATTAATTTTAGTTTCACATAGTCTGCTAATGGTTATTCTTTTTACTTATTTTTCCCACGTCCTAATTACTTTTTCTAGTTTGTAATTGTTTTCAATCGCTGTAAATGGAGGTCTCGGTCTTCAGGTCTTACTGCTTTTATTGTATAGCACTCCGTCTGCAGGCCACGAGTGACCTACCGAGACCATCCGACCGCAGTGTCATCCTCAGTGGATGATGTGGACAGGAGGGGCATGGGGTCAGCACACCGCTCTCCCGGTCGTTATGATG
Source organism: Schistocerca americana (assembly GCF_021461395.2). Taxonomy (NCBI): domain Eukaryota; kingdom Metazoa; phylum Arthropoda; class Insecta; order Orthoptera; family Acrididae; genus Schistocerca; species Schistocerca americana. Next base: position 202,309,504 of record NC_060122.1, read on the forward strand.
GTATTCTTGACCGAAGCCGCTACTATTCGGTCGAGTATTGGCATCACGAGACTGAGTGCACCCCGAAAAATGGCTACAGCGCATGGCGGCTGGATGGTCACCCATCTAAGTGCCGGCCGCGCCCAACAGCGCTTAACTTTGGTGTTTTATTGTATAGGCCACCACCTATAATATGAGTGTGTCCTTAAGTCTTTTAACATGTTCTTCACTAACTAAGCTCTGCACTTCGACGTTACATCGCGTAATCTATGTTTACCTCTACCCTCTGGCAGGTTTAATATATTTTTAAATCGAAAATTTCTATTTCTGCAGGCATAAACACATTTCCAGATTTTTCCTCTTCGTAGTTTGTAATTGTAAATCCTTTTGCAGACAAAAATTACAGCAAGCAGTTGTCAGCTGGAGGAAGAACTTTCTCCAGCAAGTATTGTTTATTGTCGCTACAGTATAACGCCTTGTGTATCAAACCAATTTGTTTTTCGAATAAGACTCTTATTGCCAAATATGACTCGTGCCACCTCGTTTTGATCGTCGAGGGTACAACTAGAGAACTTTAAGAAGAGGGACAATGCGTGGGGATATGAAGTGGAATACTTACAGTTGCAGGTAGCTTTGATTCTTTCGGGGGCGTCTGCATCTACATCTACATTTGCGTGACTACTTTGCAATTAACATTTATATAGCTGGCAGAGAGTTCATCGAACCATCTTCATACTACTTCTCTACGGTTACACTCTCGAACCGCGCTTGGGGAAAAACGAAAACTTAAATCCATCCGTGCGAGCTCTGATTTCTCTTATTTATTTCCCGCTACGTATGTTGGTGTCAAAAAATGCTCTGGTATTCAGAGGAGAAATGCGGTGATTGAAATTTCGCGAATTGGTCTCGCCGCAAACAAAACCGATTATGTATTAACGATTGCCACCCTAACTTGAATATCATATCCGTGACACTCCCTCCACTATTTCGCGATGATACAAAGCGAGGTGTCCTCCTTTGAACTTTTTCGATGTCCTCCGTCAATCCTGTCTGGTACGAATCCTATACCGCGCACCAATACCCCAGAATTTGACGGACAATCGTAGCGTAGGCAGTCTCTTTAGCAACCACGTTACGTCTTACAAGAGTTCTGTCAATAAAACGCAGTCTTTGGTTCACCCTCCCCACAAAATTATCTAAGTGATCGTCCCAATTTACTTTGTTGGTAATTGTAATCCGTAGGCATTTAGTTGAATTCACATTTATATTTGCAACCAAAATTTAAAGTTGTCGTTTTAATGCTCACTTGTATGACCTAACACTTTTCATTATAAAAGCTAATTTCCAATTCCGGTGCGAAATATGTGACGTCTAAGACATTTTGGAATTGATTCCGATCTTCTGATGACTTTATTAGAAGGTAAATGAAAGTATCATCTGTAAACAATGTAAGAGTGCTGCTCAGATCATCATATAGGGAAAATGCATTGCGCTGCCAAAGAAAGAGCGTATAAATTTATGTAGGACCTATAATGTGTTATCATCATATCATGTTATGCTAACAGTGCTTATCGAGCTTATATGACTAGAAGCAACGAGAATTGTAGGAGGCTTTTGGGCAGTAGAGAAATCCAGGAATCATCTCTTGTGCTTTACATGTAACTGTCGCTGATGATGTGAGCATAAAATAAGACTGTTACCATCTTTGTCAGAGAAATACCAACAGTTTTTCTTCTTACACTTCATCTACGAATCGGAAAGGAAATTTTTTTTTAGTAGGACTCCATCGTTCACAAAGGCGTTCTATCTTAAAAGTCTCCTTCGGAAATGTACATTTCACTACGAGACAATAATTATTCCGACGTGGATGGTTAAGCGTGATCGCATGGGTAAAGTTTGCAAAATAAAGAAATAATACCTGGCTGTCGGGACCTCTAGATGATACGGGGCACAACTGCATATAAGAGCGCAACATAGTTTTAAGTGGACTCGAGAGAGGATGCACATAATAAGGACTGCATAACGCATCCGTCTGACTTCGCGCAAAACGTTCCCAAGTGGACATCCATCTGCCAAACTGACATATAGACACAAGGGGGCACGTTGCCAGTAACTACTTACTTTGACCGTACCTCAAGACAGCACCTCAGCAGTGACGTAAATAACGGCCCCGCAGATCCCACAGAGCGTGGTGGTCTCCTCACTAAGGACGCTCCATATTTTGGGGGAACCCATACTGACTTTAATGATTCATATAATAATATCTCCTTATATTCGCTTTAGCCATGGAAATTCATTAAGGGGACACGAACAGGAAGCTACAGCGTGTGGCGGCCACTATTTCATGCAGCGCACAGATTTCAGCAGCGCAATTTTTCGACACAGGCAGTAGCCAGCACGCCAGATAGCGCCCCTCCCTCATTGAGTATTTCCTTCAGCTGGCATTCACAACATTAGGTTCCCCACTAACAATCTCTTGAGTATTTTTTGCATGTTTGTGATGGACGCACTGTTAGAGTGCAACTAAAATGTTCATTGGAAAGTGACTCGAACATTGTAAGTTTGTAGGTCAGTTATCTGTGTAAAGCAGTTTATTTTCTCCTCACCTAAGCTGTTGTTGCATTAATGTAGAACATAGTGCCAGTTTTCTTTACATGGGCTGCTCTTAAACGTTGAGTTAAAATCGTAATGTCTGGAAAGAGATCTTATACAGGGTGTTACAAAAAGGTACGGCCAAACTTTCAGGAAACATTCCTCACACACAAATAAAGAAAAGATGTTATGTGGACATGTGTCCGGAAACGCTTAATTTCCATGTTAGAGCTCATTTTAGTTTCTTCCACCTACGCTCAATGGAGCACGTTATCATGATTTCATACGGCATACTCTACCTGTGCTGCTAGAACATGTGCCTTTACAAGTGCGACACAACATGTGGTTCATGCACGATGGAACTCCTGCACATTTCAGTCGAAGTGTTCGCACACTTCTCAACAACAGATTCGGTGACCGATGGATTGGTAGAGGTGGACCAATTCCATGGCCTCCACGCTCTCCTGACCTCAACCCTCTTGACTTTCATTTATGGGGGCATTTGAAAGCTCTTGTCTACGCAACCCCGGTACCAAATGTAGAGATGTGCTCGTATTGTGCTCGTATTGTGGACGGCTGTGATAACAATACGCCATTCTCCAGGACTGCATCAGCGCATCAGGGAGGACATTTTGAACATTTCCTGTAACAAAGTGTTTGAAGTCACGCTGGTAAGTTTTGTTGCTGTGTGTTTCTATTCCATGATTAATGTGATTTTAAGAGAAGTAATAAAATGAGCTCTAACATGGAAAGTAAGCGTTTCCGGACACATGTCCACATAACATATTTTCTTTCTTTGTGTGTGAGGAATGTTTCCTCAAAGTTTGGCCGTACCTTTTTTTAACACCCTGTATATGTTGTACTCACAGGATAGAGAAATTTAAATGGCAATGAAGACAGATAAAGTCCTTCAGCGATCAGCTAGAAGCGCAGAACGGGTATGTACCAAAATTAGTACTGAATGTTAACGGAGAAAAGTCTGACGATTTACAAGTTGAACTAGAAGTCAACACAGTTGGATAAACGAAACGGTTGAAAACAAATACAGTCAGTGAGTACAGTACATAAACACCCACAAACAACAGTGCAACAAAACACTACACAAACAGGCACAGACAATAAAGACACAAAGAATACAGGAAAACAAGAAAGAAGATTCAAGATGCTACACAATGACACACAAGAACAAACTCACACATAAACTAAGAAACATTTTAAAAAGACAAGGGATAAACGTAGCATTCAAAATAGACAACTCAAGCACAGGCACATTCCAAAAATAACAAGAAACACAAATATCTACCAAAAAGCAGGAATATACTAACTACACTGCAAAACATGTGATGGAAGTTATATAGGACAAACCGGCAGAACATTTGACACCCGGTACAAAGAACATATCAGAGCAGGGAAATATGGAACGAGCCACTCAAGTTTTGCAGAAAATTTGAGAGAAAATAACCACAAACCTACTACAAGAGAAAATGACATGAAAATAATTAGAATAAATAATAAAAGACATCTCCTAATATTACAGGAAAATTATCATATATACAAAACAAAGGCTGAAAAGAAACAACTACTAAATGACCAAGTAAATATGACTAAGAACTCACTGTTTACACTTACCGATCATATAATAGACAGAAATTCAAACAAATGATTACACATCTGATAATAATAATAATAATTATTATAATAATTTTTAAGAATAGATAAAAGAATAAAAAATAGTAATAAAATAAATAATTTTTATTAAGAAAAAAGGAAAATCTCTCCCCCTCTCTAATACACACACACACACACACACACACACACACACACACACACACACACATCCACAAAACAGTTGAATGGAGAAAACTGAGAATGTTGGTAACACTTAGAGAAACAAATGAAACTCTGTATTAAAAAGATGTCAGTTACAGTGATGTGTAGCGTAAACAGTCAACTGAAAGTGAACTGTAAGATGTCCACTTGGTTGCCAGATGAGAAAAAGCAGTTTGCTTAGATGCTATGAATTAGAAGTTACTTGTAAGTACCTTTCCATTTCATAATAAACGTTAAGGAACTGTTTTTAAATCTATAACCCAGATGTGAAAACATAAATTATGTGTAAAAATGGACAAATCATGTAATATTTCAGGACACCCTCTGAAGATGCCTTGTAAAAAAGGCGAAACGCGGCTGGGTGCATAAATAAAAATTTCGATGTGCAGCATACAAAAAAAGGCATTTATTTTGAAACAACTGCAATTTATATACAGCTGCTGCGAAAATGGCCACTACAAGAAACGTGAAACGGCTGAAGTTTCTGGCAGTTTCCAAGTTCATAAAGGACACGATACCAGCTGTGAAAATCAGCTGGGTGTAAGTCCTGTTGTTATACAATTTGAAAACGGATCATCAGCAACAGACGTCGATTTAACACCAGCAGACTATTCTTCTCATCTTCAAGATAACCAGCAAAATGTGTCTTTTACCACCGGTTGAGGCTTATTTCAAGATAAACTGACTGAATAGAGAAAAACTAAAAATTAATAAACGGTAGATCTTGCAGGCGTCGGGGTCTACTTCGTAGTAACTGCAAGACCTAAAGATTAGCTGCGATTATTATAATAATTATACTGAAATGGGTCAGAAAACTGAACGATTTTGGCAGTGCTATTCCCCTACTTTAAATGAAGTCTGTGTGTAGCTAGCTGGTTATACGGAGACAGAGAAAATGGATGGCGGGATGGCCAGATTAATAATACACCAATAAATAAGTTTATTTCACTTTTAACATGAATTATGGTGTTTGAATATCTAGTGTTTTCATATGTGTTCTTTGAAGGTTATTAGCAAAAATGGCTCCCAAAATTTATTTCCAAGGGGGCTCCAAAAACCTTGGTTACGCAGTTGTACTTCAGGACTCATCTATTGGCGCCAACAAGAAGAGCCCAACCAAACATTATGCAAGAGATGTTAGTCAACGGTTACTGGCTCTCGCACTATACCTGTGTTTAAAGACCGAACTGCGTAGCTGAACATTTATCTTCGTTGCGACACACAATCTTTATATTCCAGTTAAATATTACAGAACTTTAGCAGTAAATATTTGTAAGTTTAGCTAATTGTGTTGCCATAGAAGTTGTCAAACCGTATTTTGCCCTGTAATAGAGCTGCATAAATTCTGTGTACAAGCAAGTCACATCATAACAGCAACGAGTGGATGGTAGGGTCTTCTGTCCCTGCGCCATTTACATGTTTGACGCCAAGAACATTTGATGAATGAAACGCCTACGATGTACCCACACAGTTTTTTTTTTTCGACTAATGAGATACCCTAGTGCCTGATGGGGTCCTGTACCACGTATTCAGGTGACTGAATACTGTCGCTGTAGTGCGGCGTCGCTTTACATGTCAGAGACAGTCTACCGAATCCTGCGCCCATTGTCTGGGAAATGCGTCATTAGCTTGCATTGTCCCGCTCCGTGACCGACCACGCTCTATACGTGGAAGCGGTTGTCCCCAAAATTGCATGTTTACATTTCTGTTTCAACGCAATTCAGAAATACAGCAAAAGCGGCCCCATTACATGAGCAGACGTCGACATTTTGTTTTCCGCTCACCCGATCTTCCTATCACGTGACGGGCGAAGTTGATCGTCAGAGCTTCAGTTGTTGTTTGTTATTTGAGAGCACCGTGAGGGTCTTTTAGCCCTTCTCTGACTTGTTGTTGCAAATTAAGCGATATTCTGTGCGTGAAAGAGAGTGAACAGTTGGCGTATATAGCGGAACTGGTTGATTTAGGAAGACCAGCGAAATTTTTATGGACTCTTCTAGAACAATATTTCTGCAAAAGTATGTGTTCACAAGCTGATAACTAAGTAGCGATCCACACGCAATGTGTCTAATTGTATCTGTAATCCTCCCTTTCAAAATCCGGACGAGGCTACAAACATTTTGCAGAAAATTAGTGCATGCCCGAAGAAAGATCGGTCAGACAACTTTCGCAATAGACTTAAGTCCATGCACTTGAAACCTTACCTCACTTCATGCGTTGGGACGTTACTTCAAGCTGGAAAAAAAGAAAAGAGAACGTGTTAAATAATGTGGACGGGGAGCGAGAACTCACACTGTATTTTTTTTGAGTATTTAAGCTCTATCGCCAAGTGAATGGCCATAGACTGGCTACTGGCCCACCAAAAACCCTCTCATTTTGCGTCAAATTTCAAATTTCTCTTCACGATAAAAGGAAATGAAGTTCGGTGCGTGTTTTCCAGTAGTCGAAGTATCGGCCGGTTGATCTTTGAAACCGCTTTCAATACAGACCCGTACCTTAATTAACGAGAGCTTTAACTCTCAGTTACAGGAACATGAAAGGCAGCACCGCTCTTTTTAGCAAGATGGAGCAACGCGCTACACAGTTCGTCAATCGCTGTCTCGTATTCTTGAAGTCTTCACACAAGGACGCGAATTAAGCAAATGTTTGTGGCTGCTTCGTCCGCCAAAATGGTCTGGTTCCGATTTTTATGTCAGGGGGTATATTAAAAGGAAAGGTGTACGAAAAAAATAAACCAAATATGGCAGAAAAACTGAAGGAAAACTGAAGACGGGTTAGTGAAACTTCCGGTATTACAGTTCTGCGTAAAGGGAGTTTGTGTGATTTCGGGAGCACAAAAGAGCATGTACACGTTTGGCGACGAGAGTTGCTTTTCTTTAAAAATGTTTCAGGTCTTAAACTTTTTTTATGATTTTAAATGAAATTATGTTTTACTATCACCGTAATTGCGTATTACTCTCATGGGGTCACATTTATCTAAGACATATGTTAGTGTTATTAAAGTATTGTTTTTCCTTCGTTGATAAGCAGTATAACCGCAAAAGCCAAGAATCAGCTTCTCTTTGCAAGTAGTTTATGTTCCGTTTTATAATACTCGTGACGTGAACGTATTGGGCTGAAGAATAGAATGATATTCAATCAGAAAGTCCTTTTGATGAATTTTAGCTGGCGTTAGTCGTTCAGAACTACGTTAGAATAATGTAATATTCTTGTCATACAGCTACTAATTTCGGCAAATTTTTTACTGCCGACTTCAGATCCGAAAGAAATGTTTTACAACAGCGGTGTACCGTCCTGTAGTCATGAACAATTATGGGATCAACTGTAATCAAAAGAATGCCATACAGAGTCAAGTATACAATAAAATATGTCAGAGGTGCACGTACGTCGCTGTATCAGACGCAGGAGTAAAAACCTGTAACGGCGCTACGTTTAAAAGTAGACAATGCCACTCTGTCAGATCTTCTCAGAACACCATTAAAATATTTCATCTACGATTAAAACCAAGAAATAAAGTGGACTACACAGGCGACAGGAAAGGGCTTTTAAGGAGACCGTTTGTTTCTGTTCTCGATAAAACATTGTATTACGCTTACAGCGTTTGTACAGGGTGTTTCAAAAATGACCGGTATATTTGAAACGGTAATAAAAACTAAACGAGCAGCGATAGAAATACACCGTTTGTTGCAATATGCTTGGGACAACAGTACATTTTCAGGCAGACAAACTTTAGAAATTACAGTAGTTACAATTTTCAACAACAGATGGCGCTGCGGTCTGGGAAACTCTATAGTACGATATTTTCCACATATCCACCATGCGTAGCAATAATATGGCGTAGTCTCTGAATGAAATTACCCGAAACCTTTGACAACGTGTCTGGCGGAATGGCTTCACATGCAGATGAGATGTACTGCTTCAGCTGTTCAATTGTTTCCGGATTCTGGCGGTACACCTGGTCTTTAAAGTGTCCCCACAGAAAGAAGTCACAGGGGTTCATGTCTGGCGAATAGGGAGGCCAATCCACGCCGCCTCCTGTATGTTTCGGATAGCCCAAAGCAATTACACGATCATCGAAATATTCATTCAGGAAATTAAAGACGTCGGCCGTGCGATGTGGCCGGGCACCATCTTGCATAAACCATGAGGTGTTCGCAGTGTCGTCTAAGGCAGTTTGTACCGCCACGAATTCACGAAGAATGTCCAGATAGCGTGATGCAGTAATCGTTTCGAATATGAAAAATGGGCCAATGATTCCTTTGGAAGAAATGGCGGCCCAGACCAGTACTTTTTGAGGATGCAGGGACGATGGGACTGCAACATGGGGCTTTTCGGTTCCCCATATGCGCCAGTTCTGTTTATTGACGAAGCCGTCCAGGTAAAAATAAGCTTCATCAGTAAACCAAATGCTGCCCACATGCATATCGCCGTCATCAATCCTGTGCACTATATCGTTAACGAATGTCTCTCGTGCAGCAATGGTAGCGGCGCTGAGGGGTTGCCGCGTTTGAATTTTGTATGGATAGAGGTGTAAACTCTGGCGCATGAGACGATACGTGGACGTTGGCGTCATTTGGACCGCAGCTGCAACACGGCGAACGGAAACCCGAGGCCGCTGTTGGATCACCTGCTGCACTAGCTGCGCGTTGCCCTCTGTGGTTGCCGACCGCGGTCGCCCTACCTTTCCAGCACGTTCATCCATCGCGTTCCCAGTCCGTTGAAATTTTTCAAACAGATCCTTTATTGTATCGCTTTTCGGTCCTTTGGTTACATTAAACCTCCGTTGAAAACTTCGTCTTGTTGCAACAACACTGTGTTCTAGGCGGTGGAATTCCAACACCAGAAAAATCCTCTGTTCTAAGGAATAAACCATGTTGTCTACAGCACACTTGCACGTTGTGAACAGCACACGCTTACAGCAGAAAGACGACGTACAGAATGGCGCACCCACAGACTGCGTTGTCTTCTATATCTTTCTCATCACTTGCAGCGCCATCTGTTGTTGAAAATTGTAACTACTGTAATTTCGAAAGTTTGTCCGCCTGAAAATGTACTGTTGTCCCAAGCATATTGCAACAAACGGTGTATTTCTATCGCTGCTCGTTTAGTTTTTATTGCCGTTTCAAATATACCGGTCATTTTTGAAACACCCTGTACATACATTAACAGTAAACAGCATGCCTGAGGACATGTGTAGTATATGCTGGACATAATTGTGAATCGTACTTGCGACTCTCTCCTTTGTACTCCACCGGTGTATTTAGCCTGACCTTTTCTGTAGCGTGCATAGATACTGTTTTATGAATGAACTACAGATCTTCCACAATATTTCGTGCTGATTGTAACGGAATGTCACTAACCATGTTAAATAATGTAAATGCATTAATAGTGTAAACCTGTAACTCTTGGGTGACAAACATGGTTCACAAGTATGTTTTATAAATGTCGTACCCGTCAGCACAAGATAACAGTTTTGATAATAATAGATCGTTCTCCTGCTTACAGTGTCAGAACACTGTAAGTTAGGGAAGGCTTATAAGGAGCGTGCCGTATCAAATTCTACGTTTAAGGGCCAATCGAAAAACTGAAAACTGCACTCACAAATCAAATTACCAAGAAAGAGCGAAATATGTAATTGGGCGAGCAAGTACTGAATCTCTATGAAACAGATGCCACTGTAAACGTATCAGAAGGCGTAATTCCAGAGTATATTAGAGCTCCATCCTCACTGCGCGAAGCACGGTGAACTGCATGAAATGCTTATTTCCCCTTGCATCACGGTTTAGTGCTTTTTTCCCGTTGGATTCGCGGACGGGGCGTGGTAAAAATGACTGCTTAAATGCATATGGGTACGATGTAATGAGTCAAGCACTATCTTCGTGGTAGCTACGCGACCGATACGTAGGGAGTTCATCAATAATATTGGTTCTTTAAATTTTCTGAATAGGCATTCGCGGGAAATGAGATGCCTTTTTCTCGAGTGCCTGACAATTCACGCTTTTTTAGCATTTGCGAGACTCTTTCTAGCAAGTCAGACAAACTTGTAACTGTTCGGGCCGTCCTTTTTCTCTCCATATGTTCAATGTCACCTGACTGTCGTATATGATATCGGTCCGGCATATTTGATAGTACCATGGTATGGATGACCTGAGTATGTTGTAAGCAGTCTCCTTTGTAGATTGACTCCATTTCCTCAGTATCCCACAGATGAATCGAAGATTGCCGCCTGCGACTGAGCTGATGTGCCAAATCAATTTCAAATCGCCACAAATTGCTACATCCAGGTGCATATGAGTTGATAATTCCAAATGTATTTATTCACTTTACTGAATATATTTACAGGAATCTAATGAGGTTTTCTGTTACTAACTTCCCGGAAGTTATTTGAAATACTAGCTCGTTGTTGGTCCCATCATGCGTACTTCAAACTTCTTCTGTTTCTTCCACACAGACAAGTCAGTAAACGAGGGGCGCAACAAGGCTGTGAAATCTACAGTATATCTATTCTGAAACTTTTCTGTTATCTGCCAGCTGTTACAAACCTTATAAATTAAAAAATCCTCCTGAAAATAAAACTTTGGGGGATAATTGTTTCATAGGAGAAGAAAGTGGTAAATTTCATTAGGCTGCCTTCTTTGAATTCCTATTCTTAAACTTCATACAGTGTCTCGTAGTCAATCATCTTACCAGAGCACTGCATAATGTTTTTTCTCTGACGTCCAACGGCACTATTCATCAACTAGGTTTCTTACTTACATTTGAGTGCTTAAATTTCTCTCTCTAGTATCATATCTTCTTAAGGTGTGAGCCACTCGCATCAGCGCTTTCTGAGGGTGAACGGAAAAAACACTATTTTCGGCGCTATCTTCTCTGGTTCGCTTGCACTCGCCCAGGGAGCGTATTTAATTTCCGTCTGAGAATAGAGTATTCTAGTTGTTTCATTTCCTCTCCTACGTTTCTGCGTTTCGATCTGTCGACTGCGCATAAGATGTTAGAATACGGCCTCGTTTATCACTGGAAACCTGCGAGGTAGCGAGTTGCTAAAATACTGGGCAAACATGTGAGCCTGTGTGTTTTCAAATCCACTGGAGTACCAAAACAGAATTATTGCCATTACGCACTCAAGCGGAAAACAACTTTGATTTCTCAAATGGTGCACCACATCGATTTCTTCTGGCATTTGTAACAAATGACAGTTAATTACTCAGTTTTAGAACTTTTGATATTAAATCTTTAAATTAAACAAGTTACGTAAAGTCCTGTAATGAGCTCCATAATGTACACTGATGTGCAGTATTGAAGGATGAAAGTAACTTTTGCATCATCTGTCACTGCCAAGTAACATAGGACGATTAACGTTGGACAAAATATGGAAAAAAAAATCCCACAGTGTCTAGGGACCGATGACCTCAGCAGTTTGCTCCAACAGAACTTACCAGAAATTTCCAAATTTTTGCTACAGTGTAAAACAGTAAGTACAGTACAGGGCAGAAGGTAACCGACAGTAATATGCAATGTGATGAACAGCAATTACACTTGTATTCAACGACAATAATTACATTGAAGTCATCGCTGTACATGACGGAACGTACTCTTGTAAGTAGGCTGTTTGGGTTTTTATGTTGGTAACGCCACGTAGCGCTCTGATCGCTGAGTGTGCTGTGTTCAGTCTGTGGCTGGTTGGACTCATTGTTGGAACATTTGCTTGTGCAGTGTTGGGCAGTTGGATGTGAACAGCGCGTAGCGTTGCGCAGTTGGTGGTGAGCCGCCAGCAGTGGTGGATGTGGAGAGAGTTTTGTGAGCGGACGATCAGCACATGTGTCCGTCAGAAAAAGGAAATTTTGTTCAATTGGATGTCACAAAATTATATATATATTAATACTTTTGAACGCTATTAAGGTAAATACATTGTTAGTTCTCTATCAAAATCTTTCATTTGCTAACTACGCCTATCAGTAGTTGGTACCTTCCGTAGTTAGAATCTTTTATTTAGCTGGCAGTTATAGCGTCCCCAGTGCTATATTACGAAAAGACTTAAAAACAGTATTTATAAAGGTGAGATATGTAAAAATTGAATAATATATTTTTATCATGTAGCTGTAAAACAATAATTTCTCTGTCGAGAAATGCAAGGAAATGCAATACAAAGAAATAATTTATGACAAAATGACCTAAAGAGATGACAAGATACGCTCTTTTGTTAATTTTTTCAGTCGACTTCACTTCTTCACTTGTCTTGATGATGTACAGATGGACATCTTGCGAGTGCTGGCAAATGCAAGTATATTTGTATGAGTTAAGCATATAATATACTGATTTAATATTATTGTGCACTTTTAATTTGTAAGAGGTGATCCCGATTTCATGTCCGCCTTCCTTGAATTAACCTACATTCAAACAATTTACAGTTCAACAATCGCAGCGGCCGATGCAGCCAACGACGCCATTACGTGGCGATATTAACTTATGAAAATTAGCGGAAGCGAAATACTCGCCCGCGCTTCAGGGCCGCACGAAGTTGCAGAAATACGTAGCTTTAAGATTCTTATTTTCAGTACCATAGCCGAGAGCCAGAGCCAGGACTCCGACTACAATACAATGGTTAACGGAGGTAAGAAAAATACTCTCGCGCGTGTGTGGGCCGCAATTTTAATTAATAACTAAAGATTTCTTGCTTTAAAGTGAACTGACTAACCGAGGAAATTAATATGAAAAGTTTATTACATTGTTCAACTCATATGCTCATGTTTTAAGATTCAGCGAGTCTAACATTCATTAACGTAACAAATAATTTGAGATTAATATTGTTAAAAAGGAGAACTTCAGGAAAGCATTTAATCGTAAAATCAAAATTAATTGGAATATCATTTTTATTAAGGCCCACCACGTAAGTCGGCAACAATCAAAAAATAATAATAACAATAATAATATATATTAAATTACGACGGCCGACGGACGCGAGACAGTATTGTCGCTCGCTGTATTGCAGTAGTTTGAGTAATGAAGATTTTTGTGAGGTATTTAATTCATGCAAGGTATAGGGCCATTCTTATGTAGGAATTATTGAAAGTCAGATTACGTTGCGCTGAAAAATATTGTGTGTCAGTTTAGTGATGATCAGAATGAGTAAATAGAAAACTGTCTGCGTACGTTGAGTTTTACTCAGCCGTTTCTGTATCAAATTACGTAAGAGTTTTTCCAGCACAGACATTCATAATTTTCAAAGGGGATGTTTCACTCTGAAAAACTAAACTCCGTCCAAACAGGTTTCGGAAGGCCCAACGGCACCGACTGACCACTGTGTCGTCCTCACCCGACAGGCGTCGCTGGATGTGGGTATGGAGAAGCATGTAGTTAACACCGCTCACCCGGCCGTAGTCAGTTTTCCTGACCGAAGCCACCACTACTTCTCAATCAAGTAGCTCCTCAATTGCCCTGAAAAGGGCTCAGCATACAAGAACTGCCAACAGCGATCGGCAGACCCGAATGGTGACTCCTCCAAGCCCGACAGCGCTTAACTTCGATGACCTGACGGGAAACGGTGTTGCCACTGCGGTAAGACGTTCGGCCATGGAACGTACTCCGGACATTAAAAAAAAGGCGTGACATCGTTCATTATATTGTGCGTGATCACCACGGACGCCAATGCATGCTCTGTAAAGTGCTTCCATGCTGTCCTTAAGCTCGGTAAGGTGTTCTTGTGGTAGGTTTTACATTCCCTTATTTGCGCGGTTGAAAATTGCTGGGTGAACATTGGTGCACATGGACGTACTGCAATACGATTTCACAATGCATCTCATACGTGCTCAATAGGATTTGAGTTGGAGGAGTGGGCAGGCCAGTGCATTCGCAGACTATACTCTCGTTACGGGAGCTCCTACACTTATGCAGATCGATGGGGTCCTGTACTGTCATCCATGAAATGTAGTCAGGGCCGAATGCACACCTGAAAATACGCACATTGGGATGGAGAACAGATCGGTGAATTTATCCGGTTCAAAGATATGGAGGTTAGTACGTTCATGAAATATTATACCACCGCACACACCGTAACACCTGCACCATCAAATCTATCATTGTGTTTGTCCATATGAGGGTACCTAATGCATCTGGGAAGACTGTCGAACATGTTCGTTTCAGTGGTCGCGGTGATATGGTATCGGGAGGCGTTATGTTGCATGGGCTTACTGGCCTCCAAGTATTTGAACAAGGTACTCACCGAAACATTACTGTTACACTGTACTCCATTCCCTTGTGCACTCTTTCATGGATGTATTTGGCCCTGACTCCATTGCAAGGGGTGGAAAATGCGCGACCGCACTGAACTGAGCGAGTAGAGGACGAGGAGTGAATGCAGTTGTTCGTGTCCAAGTATTTGAACAAGCACTGACGTTAAAAGATCTGAGAGCACTGGTCAATGAGCAATACAAAGTCCACTGCCCGCCCATACTGCACGAGGCTGCAGCCATAAGACGTACAAGGCCGTGACATGTACGGAAATATCGACGGGTACAATTACAGTCACGCACGTCAAGGCTTCAGCCTTAAGACGTAGAAGGCCGCGACACGTACGTGAAATATCGACAGGTACAGTCAATTACAGTCACGCACGTAGAGGCTAACTGAACTTCTACTTCATTAAGTCAGGCTGCGTGGTTCTATGCGCTGCCGCTCCCTTCGCGCTGGTACGATGCCTCAACAGAACAATAGCTCCAAGTTGGTCGCTGCATCTAGTACACCAGTCTGCTTCTGCTACCAGCCACAACGACCAGCTTAGCGCACCTCTCATCTGCTAAGCCGCTAACTCCTAGCCGCTAGCTAACTCTCTGGCTGCGCCCTTTAGTTGCTCTCGTCGTGTTAATTACTCTCCCTCCAATGAACACGTGCGGCACGCCGAACCGTAGATAAAATACTATCTTCATGTATCGGCAACTGCGGTTGTAAATTATCGAAAATGTCGCATATTATAAGAATTTATGTTCCAAGATTACCAACATATTACTGCCACAGGGCTTGTGTAGATAGTGTACAAACTTAGTCATTAGCCCCTCATGCGGATAATGTAAATTTGGTTGCCTCTCTTGAAGTGCATCAAACATTGTCTGCTCCTGTCATATGCTGCCAGCCCCGTAATTACAAGCAATATCTAATGTGAACTACGCATTTTAGAGTGTATCTTTTTTAACTGTTAAACATAAAAAAGCGGAATCGTTACACCGGGGTCGCGGTGTAACAAATATCTCTGAAATGGACATACACACAATCGCCGTTTGAGTTTGGGGAGCTGCGGGGTGGATGTCGTTTCTTGATGCTCGGTTCATACTTGACCTAGGAACATGGGGTAAAAAGTTTTTCGTTCAGCCAGGACAAAAGGCCGGTTTTATAGTAGTTCCAACATCTGTCCTACTGTAGCTATGTTACAGTATTATAGCAATGTTAGAAGGACGAATCGGAGCTGGCGCCCCGGTAAAGAGTGCGAATGGATTAATTTTTTCCCCAAATTTTTTAATTGTGCTGAAATTAATGCTCAGCTGACGGCAGCATTTGTAAGTTTGTTATGTGTAAAAACAGTCACCCTCGTCTGGAGTTCACGTTCAAATTCATCTACATTTATACTCCACTAATGGTGTGTGGCTGAGGGAACTTTACGTGCCACTGTCATTACCTCCGTTTCGCGTGTGGTTCGCGGGAAGAACGACTGCCGGAAAGCTTCCGTGCGCGCTTGAATCTCTCTAATTTTACATTCGTGATCTCCTCGGCAGGTATTAGTAGGGGGAAGCAATATATTCGATACCTCATCCATAAACGCACCCTCTCGAAACCTGGACAGCAAGCTACACCGCGATGCAGAGCGCCCCTCTTGCAGAGTCTGCCACTTCAATTTGCTAAACATCTCCGTAACCGTATCACGCTTACCAAATAACCCTGTGACGAAACGCGCCGCTCTTCTTTGGATCTTCTGTATCTCCTCTGTCAACCCGACCTGGTACGGATCCCACACTGATGAGCAGTACTCAAGTATAGGTCGAACGAGTGTTTTGTAAGCCACCTCCTTTGTTGATGGACTACATTTTCTAAGGACTCTCCCAATGAATCTCAACCTGGCACCCGCCTTACCAACAATTAATTTTATATGATCATTCCACTTCAAATCGTTCCGTACGCATACTCCCAGATATTTTACAGAAGTAACTGCTACCAGTGTTTGTTCCACTATCATGTAATCATACAATAAAGGATCCTTCTTTCTATGTATTCGCAATACGTTGCATTTGTCTACGATAAGCGTCAGTTGCCACTCCCTGCACCAAGTGCCTATCCGCTGCAGATCTTCCTGCATTTCGCTGCAATTTTCTAATGCTACAACTTCTCTGTATACTACAGCATCATCAGCGAAAAGCCGCATGGAACTTCCGACACTATCTACTAGGTCATTTATATATATTGTGCAAAGCAATGGTCCCATAACACTCCCCTGTGGCACGCCAGAGGTTACTTTAACGTCTGTAAACGTCTCTCTATTGAGTCACCTCAAATAACTCCGAACTGGAGCGAGAGTCGTGGTTCAACTTTTGTTAACGTGTGTATCGGACGTTTGCCTAAGAAAAGTTTTCACCGTTAGGAAAAACCATGCTTTATTTGGACTTTAAGTACAAAAAGCACGCTTTCAAGGTTTTCGGAGAGAAAGCGGGGTAGCTCACTGGTTAGCACACTGGACTAGCATCCGGGAGGACGACGGTTCAAACCCACGTACGGTCATTCTCCCGTGTTTTTCCTAAATCACTTAAGGCAAATGCCGAGATGGTTCCTCCGATAGGGTACGGCCGTTTCCCTTCTCAGTACTCCCGTAATCAGAGATTGTGCTCCGTCTCTAATGACCTAATTGTCGACGGAACGTTAAACACTAATATCTCTCCTCCTCCTCCTTCTTCTCATATTCTGAGAGGTTTTTGGAGCGCGCCACTTCTGTATTAAATTTTTACGAACCGTTTCAAACTTCGCACGAAAGTCAAAACGAAAATTTTTTACCCAGTCTTCTTTATCCATTGTCGACTTACTGGGTGGTTATAATTAAACTTTCCCTATTTAACACATTACAACACGGAAACTGATCACCTTATGAGTACCAAACTTGGTAGCATTAATGTCCAGAGTATGGGCAGCATGACTTCCATGCTTCACAGCGCCACCGTCCTGTTCCAACTATGACCACCAGGTACCGTGATCAGTCATCGTGATTCATAGTCACACATCTGACCAGTCGCAGTGCACTAGTTGACTTGTCAATATGAGTTTGGACAAAACGACCAGGGCATTATTGGTGAAGCTCCACTTCGAGAATATCGCTGGTTGAAAGGATTTTCCACCTGCTGTGGGGAGCAGAATGAAGAAGTTAGAATCAACCGGAGTACAGAGCGTCGCTCCGGAACGAGGCCGACGACAGGTGGTTGATTAAATCACTGTTGCTCTGACAGATAACGCGGCGCGCTATTCCCGATTTTCCGGCAGTGCGCGTGCTGTGTCACGACAGCTGAACATCCAGTCCTCTACGGTGCTTTAGGTTTTTCAAACAATTTTCAAATAGTATCCATACAAGATTCATATCTTTCAGCATCTTGCACCAAAGGACGCACAACGACTTGTTGACTTCGCTCTCCACTTTCTCATTGAAGTTGACAAGGACTGGCTCTGGACCATCCTAAGTACAGACGAAGCTCAGTTTTCTCTGATGGATGAGGTGAACACACAGAATTGCCTAGTTTGGAGACCTTCACCTCCAGTACCTGTGCATGAAGTACCTTTGTGTGTTGAAAGTGTCATCGAATGGAGTGGCTCCACGGCTGCGTTCATATTTGTCTCATTGTTTCTTTGAGCAGGTTGGCGCTCGAGGGCCAAGGACGTGCAGTGTGACTGGCCAGAGTTACTGCGAAATTCTTCGTAAGCATGTCATACCAGCCCTACAGGAGAGAGACGTATTGAACTCAACAGTTTTCATGCAAGATGGGCCCCTACGGCAAGTCGCTCGTGAAGTTCACCTGCTTCTCCGAAACACATATGGAAACGATTGAATTATCGGCCGATCGGTTCCAAATGCTTGGCCGGCACGATCACCTGATCTCACTCCCTGTGATTTCTGGCTGTGAGACTACCTGAAAGACAGGTTTTACAGGAGAACATTCACACAAATGTTGATCTGAAACTCAGCATACCAAGAGAGGTAGCCAGCATACCTACGGACATGCATGATTCTGCTGTGCAGAATGCAGTTCTGCGCTTTCAGATTCTGCTGAACACTGGCTCTGAGCACTATGGGACTTAACTTCTGAGGTCATCAGTCCCCTAGAACTTATAACTACTTAAACCTAACTAACCTAAGGACATCACACACAACCATGCCCAAGGCAGGATTCGAACCTGCGACCGTAGCGGTCGCACGGTTCCAGGCTGTAGCGTCTAGAACCGCTCGGCCACCCTAGCCGGCTTCTGAACACTGATGGGTGCCATATTGAGCCCCTTTTGTTGCATTAAAGGTACCGCTATGTAATGGGACGATGTACTGTAGCAGCACATTAAAAGTGTTTCAGTTGAACTGATCCTGCATTTTTTCTCTTCCCCTCCACTTAATATTAATGGTACCAAGTTTGGTCCTCGTGTGGTACTTAGTTTCAGTGTTATATCTTGTTAAATAGGGAAAGTTTAATTGCAACCCCCCGGTACATTAGTTTAGAGCTAAATGTAGCACGCAAAATTCGTTCCTACGTGAACTGGATACACAGAAACGGTTTAAGGCAAGTCAAATAAATAACAAATGGGTTCTTACGATAAAATTGAACACTCGAATTTAAAAACCTAGCTTCACTGTTTTTCGTGCACGAAACATGCACTTCGTGGGTTTCTTACGGGCGCAACTTCTATGTTTCAAACTTGTGAGAATCCAAATTTTTTAGGATGGATGATAAACACATATCGTTAACTGCTGTGCTGTTGCATTCTGAAAGATTTATCCGTTGCAGCGACATACGCAACATATTTCAAAAAACAATAAAAAATCATTCGAAGTGAAGAAGGGTCTACGGCAGAAATGTGGAGTGTCACCGACCCTCTTCAAGCTGTGTGTAGGATGATTTAAGGAGAAATACAATAACGTTGTGATCACGATGAACATGAAGAAGAGTGAGTACTTGGTTGTTGGAACGGAAAAAGTGCATAATTTGATGGTAGATGGGGGGTTGGGTTGATTTGGGTGCAGAGACAAAACAGCGAAATCATCGGTCTCATTGTATTACGAAAGGATGGGGAAGGAAGTCGGCCGTGCCCTGTCAAAGGAAACATCGTGGCATTTACCTGAAGAGATTTAGGGAAATCACGGAAAACCTAATTCAGGGTGGCCGGACGCAGGGTTGAACCGTCGTCCTTCCGAACGCAAAGTAAACCCGTAATAGGCCGTGTACAGCCTAGTGCTGCGCCGGTCTTTCAAACTTCAGTAATTGTGGGCGCTGATTCACACGGAATTCACGGACTTGGATGGCTCGAGAGCAGAGTTCTAGTCCCGTTGCGATGCAGAGGGGCTGCTTTTGCGCCAAACACGACTCGACTGTTTCCGTACAGACTGCAACGTTTGAAAATTTTGCACATTAATAAATGATTTTCACTCTCATATCCATTCTGCCTCTAGCAGACCGCCAGTGCGTTTTCTCACACATCCCCACACAACCACTTCGTCATTTTCCAAGTCCATGCTCTAATTGTGCCGACTAATTTGACCGGAAGAACAGCTGAACGGAATGGACTGTGTCTTGAAAGGAGGATATAAGATGAACACCAACAAAAGCTAAACAAGAATAATGGAATGTATTCGAATTAAATGAGGTGGCGTTGAGGGAATTATAACAGGAGATGAGACAGAGAAGAAGATGAATTTTTCCTGTTTGGGCACCAAAATAACTGATGATAGCCGAAGGGAAGAGGGAATAAAATATAGACTGACCTTGACAAGAAAAGCGTTTTTTAATAAAATAAATTTGTTAACGTCGAGTGGACACTAAGAGGTGAATACAGTAAGGAATTTCAGAAGGATGTAGGTTGCAGCAACTATTCGGGGATGAAGTGGCTTGCACAGGACAGAGTACCATGGAAAGCTGCATCAAACCAGTCTCGGACTGAAGACCACCATCACAACAACAAGAATTATTCCCCCTCATAACGTAATATACCTACTTGCAAATTCTGTTTCTGCAACAGGTATCAAATTACCCATGACTATGGTGAGGTACGTCACCTGATACTTATGGGAAACGGTTAGTGCGAAAAACATTCTTTCAGGAAGACCTTGGGGGTTTCTTTCACTAATGACTATATGTACAAAATTTGTATTGAATTTAGTAGAGAAATGCACACATACACATTGCGGGGAGTTATTTCCTCAGTCGGTAGAGCACTTTCCCTCGGAAAGTAAAGCTCCCAGGTTCGAGTCGCAGTCGGGTACATCTAACATGAACAACTTACGCTGCAGAGTGAGAGATTCTTCTGGAAAGAATCCCCTAGGCAATGGGTACGTCGGGCTCAGTGATATCCTTACTTCCAAGAGTGCTAGTCCCGCAAGACATGCAGGAGAACTTCTGCGAAGTTTGGAAGGTAGGAGTTCAGGCACTGGCGGAACTATAGCTGTGCGGACGGGGTGGGAGTGGTATTTGGATTTCTCAGTCGCTAGAGCACTTGTCTAGTGAACGCAAACGTTCCACATTCGAGTCTTGATCCAGTACACAATTTTGATATGACAGGAAAGTTCAAGTACGACATCGGTCCCACCACAAAAAAATCGAATGGATAATGTGAAGAGTTGTTTATGTTACATAAGGGGAGACCATAAAGTTTCCGCCGGCCGAAGTGGCCGTGCGGTTAAAGGCGCTGCAGTCTGGAACCGCAAGACCGCTACGGTCGCAGGTTCGAATCCTGCCTCGGGCATGGATGTTTGTGATGTCCTTAGGTTAGTTAGGTTTAACTAGTTCTAAGTTCTAGGGGACTAATGACCTCAGCAGTTGAGTCCCATAGCGCTCAGAGCCAGCCAGAGCCATAAAGTTTCCTTTCGAATGCAACACGAAGCCCTTACTTACATGTTGGTGCTTACAGGCCGCGTCTGAGTCGCGCTAGGTTGTATATGGGTAAGGTAAGGTAACTTGACAGTATTTTCAAAGAAACATATTTTTTTATTACAGTAAAATAACAAAAAATGCTGCAATTAATTTTATTAAGTAGCTACATATGTGAGCCACATTTGGTAATTGTATTACACTCTTCTTGTTACTAACATTGTTCATAATTGTACATAACCTTGAAGCATAAACAGGAAGGTAGCTAGGGTTATTCTGCAGTAGCGGTAACTTCCCAGTACAAAGTTTCATTCATCCTTCTGCATCACCCCTCATCTTCGTAACTTGAACGTTAACAACAATTGCCACATATGTAGGCAGTTTCCTTAGTCGGTTGTTTTTGGCAGCTGTCATGATGCAAAAAGAGCATTATGACCATGGATGGTTGGCTCATTTGTGGGAGGGGATCAAACAGCGAGGTCATCAGTCACATCGGATTAGGGAAGGATGGGGAAGGAATTCGGCGGTGCCCTTTCAAAGGAACCATCCAAGCATTTACTGCAAGCGATTTAGGGAAATCACGGAAATCCTAAATCAGGGTGGCCGGACGCGGGTTTCAGCCGTCGTCCTCCCGAATGCGAGTCCAATGTGCTAACCACTGCGCCACCTCGCTCGGTGTTGTGGCAATGATGCAACTGTTTTTTTCTTCACATGTTATATGTGTGAAACACTTGCCTCCAATAATAATTGCTGCAAAAGTTTTGCAGAAAGGTGTAGGTGATCTGATGTAAGACCCATCTTGACTGTGAGTTCCTAAGGTCCCTGTCATCATATATTTCACAAAATAAATAAATCAAGTCATTTATACATCACTATCTACACTAACATCTACTACTCTGCAAACCAACGTGAAGAGCATGGCAGAGAGTACGTCCCATTGTACCAGTTATTAGTATTCCTTCCCGTCCCGTTCACGTATTGAACACGGGAAGAATGTTTCTGTGCGTGTAGTAATTATATTAATCTTATCCTCACGATCCCCTTGTCACCGATACTCATGGAGCTGTAGTATATTCCTAGGGTCGCCATTTAAAGCCCTATCTTGAAACTTTGTTAATAGACATTTTCGGGATAGTTTACGGCTATCTTCAAGAGTCTTCCAGTTCATTTCCTTCAGTATCTCTGTCTCACTCTCCCACGGATGAAACAAACCTGTGACCATTCGTGTTGTCCTTCTCTGAATACGTTCAATGTCTCCTGTTAGTTATATTTGATGTCGGTCCCACAGAAATATTGGGGAATCGGTTGCACGAGCCATTTGTAAGATATCTCCTTTGTAGACTGATTGCACTTCCCCAGTATTGTAAGAACAAACCGAAGTCTACCACCTGCTTTACCCACAACCGAGTACAGGTGATCATTGCATTTTATATCCCTGCAAAGACTTGCAACCAGGTCTTTGTATGAGTTGGCCAATTCCAATGGTGACTCACTGATATTACGGTCATAAGATACTACGTTCGTTCGTTTTGTGAAGTGCACAATTTTTTTATTCCCGAACATTTTTAAACCAATATGTCAGTTCTTGCACCACTTTGAAATCTTATCAAGATCTGACAGTGTTTACGAGGCAGCTTCCTTCAGACAGTGCTTCATCATAGATACATGTATCATCTGCAGAAAATCTGTGGTTACTATTAATATTGTCTGCAAGGTCATCAACATACAACGTGAACAGCAACGATCCCAACACACTTCCCTGGGGCGTATCTGAACATACTTTTACGTCTGACGATGACTCACAGAAATGTTCAAATGCGTCTGAATTTCTACGGGACCAAACTGCCGAGTTCATCGGTCCCTAGACTTACACACTACTTAAACTAACTTATACTAAGAACAACACACACAGCCATGCACGAGGGAGGATTCGAACCTCCGGCGGGAGGGGCCGCGCAATCCGTGACAAGGCGTCTTTAACGGCGCGGCCTCTCCACGCAGTGACGATGACTCTCCATCCAAGATAACATGCTGCGTCTTCCCTAACAAAAAGTTCTAAATCCAGTCACAAATTTCACTTCTTACCCCGACGTGTTCATATTTTTGACAACATTTGTGGGTGCGGTACTGAGTCAAATGCTTTCCGGAAATCAAGAAATACTGCATCCACCTGAGTACCTTGATCCAGGCCTTGCAGTGTGTATTGTGAGGAAAGCGCGAGCTGGGTTTCACATGATCGATGATTTCTGAATCCATGTTGGTTGGCATGAGGAGGTCATTCTCTTCAAGATGCCTCATTATATTTCAGCTTAGAATATGCTCTAAGATTCTACAACAAATCGATGTCAAGGATAATCGGCCGTGCTGGCCGAGCGGTTCTAGGAGCTACAGTCTGGAACTGCGCGACCGCTACGGTCGCTGGTTCGAATCCTGCCTCGGGCATGGATGTGTATGATGTTCTTAGGTTAGTTAGGTTTGAGTAGTTCTAAGGGGACTGATGACATCAGATGTTAAGTCCCGTAGTGCTCAGAGACATTTGAATCATTTTGATGTCAAGGATATTGGACGGCAATTTTGTGCATCACTTGTACTACCCTTCTTATAGATGATTGCGACCTATGCTTTTTTCCGAGACTGGGCACGGCTTTTAGTTCGACGGCTCTACGATATATATAGCAGTTAGAAGAGGAACTAAGTCAGCCACAAATTCAGTGTAGAATCTGGTAGGGATTCCATCGGATCCTGGAGCTTTGATTAATTTCAAGAATTTCAGCTGTTTCTCAACATCATAGGGACTAATAGTTATTTCATTCATCTTTTCACTGGCACGAGGATGAGATTGGGGTTATTCTCCTGAGTTTCTCCTTTGTCGAAGAACATTTTAATACGAGGTTAAGCATTAAGGCCTTTGTATTGGGGACTGATGACTTCATATGTTAAGTTCCATAGCGCTCAGAGCCAGCCTTTGCTTTGCTACCGTCAATTACAGTTTCTGTCTCATTCGCTACAGACTGGACACTATCCTATGTGCCACTAACAGCCTTTACAAGTGAGCAGAATGTCTGTGCGTTTTGTGAAATATCATTTGACAGTATTCTGCTGCGGTACTCATTAAAGGCATCGTGCATTCGACCATTCTGCGGAGTTTCTTTCCCATTAGAACCTAAATTATGCTTTTAAACTTGAACCATAATTCCTGTACATGCTCGTGCTCTGTGCTGAGAGTTCCAAGTTCGTCATTGATATATTATGACACTATTGACTTTTTTATCTAGTTTACTATGGGTCGCATAGAGCCTATGTTGACTTCCTAAGGTCTCCGTCTTAACGTAATCCACAAAATAAAGAAACCAAATTATTTATGTATTATTATAGATCTCATAGTACCTATTGTATGACACTATTGATATTTTATCTAGTTTGCTACGGGTCTCTTAGTGAATGCGCTGACTTCCTCTGATTCCTGTCATCACATATGTTTCAAAAGAAATAAACCAGATTGTTTACGTATTAGTATAAGTCTCAAAGTACCTATTGCGTATAAATAAAATGTAATATGTGACATATTTCACAAAAAAAAAGGTTCAAATGGCTCTGAGCACTATGAGACTTAACATCTGTGGTCATCAGACCCCTAGAACTTAGAACTACTTAAACCTAATTAACCTAAGGACATCACACACATCCATGCCCGTGGCAGGGTTCGAACCTGCGACCGTAGCGGTCAAGCGGTTCCAGACTGAAGCGCCTAGAACCCCACGGCCACAACGGCCGGCCATATTTCACAAAAAAAATCCAATGTTCTTATATATTATTATAAGTCTCAAAGTACCTGTTGGGCATGTTGAGTACTTAAGGCAGACCTAAAATTGATTCACAATGTGTCATACAACAATAACTTATGTCAGTGTATTCTTTTGATGGTGGGAAAGCTCAGCTATAGTGCTACTCGAATACACGTGCCATGCCATCTTTTGGCAAAACCAGGAATCACCACGCTGAAAAGGATCATCGCAGCTAGCTTATAACAAAATACAGCGAAATTACCTATGCTGTGAAATTATCTTACCTTACCCTACAATGCAGCAACGCCCCGAAACGGAAAGTTTTTGATCGCCCTAATATATCGACGCCCGCTGAAATGAATTTTTGTGCATGAGTGAACGTAGCTATTAGGCGCTCTTACAACCAATTTCAACTTTTAATTTTTTTCCTAGATCGTTAACTGTTCCTCCTTATCCTCTCCTGTTTCTCTTCTTCACAAGTAGTCTTATCAGGTCGTTTCACTTTCAGTTCCTCTGAACGCATACGCCTACGCGTTTTAAGGATGTCGCTGTTTTCAGCGTTTGACAGTCAACACCTTAATCGATCAGTAACTGATCTTTCAATCTTTTCATATGCAGTATATTTCTATGTTGACGACCGGATGACAGTACAAGAACCAGGCATTCTTGAATTTCACTAAATACTACGGCGTTCCAACTTCCCTACAGGCTCCCCACGACATAATCATTTCCAAGCAACCTGCGGAATTTCCGATAATATACCCCAGATATTATACATATTTCATGTACAGTAAACCGCCCATAACTCTTGCCTGGAATACGCCCGAAGCAACTTCCAATTCGGCGTTATCTCCTAGATACCGTTTAGGAAGTTTATGGTCGCAAAACGGGTCCGATGTTCTGTATAGACGGTGCATTACGAAACCTTTCACAGCTGTAGCGAATAGCCTCCAAGTGTTGAGGAACACGGGGTGCACCTGCGTGCCGTACTCAATTTCATTATATTAAACAGACGAACAGAGTGAGTTGTGTTTTATAATATCACTTTTGCGGAAACCATATCGACTCCTTCAGAGGGGTTTTCGACCTCTGGGAAGGTCACAACGTGTTTGCAGTTCGGCTACTAAAGTTTGGGAGTGGATATTGGGTAATTGATCTTTAGGGAAGTGGGTTATCACTCATTGTTGTAGCTATACTTGTTTTTAGGAAGGTCACAACGTGTTTGCAGTTCGGCTACTAAAGTTTGGGAGTGGATATTGCGTAATTGATCGTTAGGGAAGTGGGTTATCACTTATTGTTGTAGCTATATTTGTTTTTAGTGATGCAGTTATGGCGTATCCTGATTTGAAGGTACGTCTTTCAGTGAATGACCGGTCCTGGAGAGATGGGTGCAAGCATGAACGCTGCTGTATCATCGGATGTTCCCAAACGTCGTTGAGTAGTAGGAAGACAAATCCGTGCAATTCCTCTTTCGCTCATTATAAGAGAAAAATTGGGAATCGTTTATCTGCTATTGGATTATTAACTCAGGTCCATTTGTTACGATAGCAGATATTGCTCTGGCACCGTAACATCGACTGTATGACTAGTCGAGGCCGGCCGGAGTGGCCATGCGATTCTAGGTGCTACAGTCTGGAGCCGAGCGACCGCTACGGTCGCAGGTTCGAATCCTGACTCGGGCATGGATGTGTGTGATGTCCTTAGGTTAGTTAGATCTAATTAGTTCTAAGTTCTAGGCGACTGATGACCTCAGAAATTAAGTCGCTTAGTGCTCAGAGCCACTAGTCTGGATTTGGGGATAGGGCTGTTGATAAAATATGGATATATCGATATTTTTTGCAAAAATTGCGGATATAATTCAACGATTTTTTTTACATCTGTATATCGATACGGAACGGACAATATCGACTACAGATATTTTTAATTTATATTAATTTTTTTCGCAATTTTCGGTAAATATTTTAAACTGAAGTTTTTAAATTGTAGTAGAACATAATTTTTAATGTGTAATAGAACATAATTTTACTTTCACTGTGTGAAGGAGTCTTAGTACTTTTTGAGATTTTATCATGTCTAGTCTTTTTGTTTGACTGTGAGAAGTAAATATAGGTGGCACAAAGAAGAAGTCCAGTTGCCTTGGGGTGGGGAGTGGGGGGTGGAGGAGAGAGGGGGGGGAGGCGTCGGTGTGAATGGAATAACAAGACTTCCGTTGAGAAGAAGTAACACACCAAATGCGTTAAAAAACAAAATTTTTAAGGCAACTAGTGTGCTACTTATTTACATTGGCATTGTTCAAAAACTGTTACTGAAAATGAAACTTCGTGGTGGATTAAAACTGTGTGCCGGACCGAGACTCGAACTCGGGACCTTTGCCTTTCGCGTGCAAGTGCTCTACCATCTGAGCTAGCCAGGAACTACTCACGCACGACTCACGCCCCGTCCTCACAGCTTCTGCCAGTACCTCGTCTCCTACTTTGCAAACTTTACAGAAGCTCTCCGCTGCAGAGTGAAAATCTCATTCTAGTTGCTGAAAATGATGAACAGAAATCTAAATGACAAGACTGGTCTTAAGCGGTTGGCGGAGACGCCTGAGGGGAGATGCTGACGTATCGGGCCTCGGCGCTACCAACAGAACGCGCAACTTCTGACTTCATCAAGCAATTTTGACCCTGCAGTAGCTAGTTGGCTGGTATTTGCAGAAATGCAAATAACAGGGACGTCGATATGAAGTGTTCCGAATAAATCCGATGTGTGGCCACACCGAAAGAGGACCCATCGGACACTTTCACTGTACCACTCATATACAGTTACCATTGTTAAGAAAGTGTATATCGCCAAGCGTTTCGTGTGTCGTTTTCCTTTCAATCTTTCTCTAGAGCTGCTATCTTATTGATGTGCAGAATATCTAATATTGAATCAATACTTCATTATACAGCTACAAAATCGGCAGTATATTTACAATGTGCAGCCGATATTTTTATAGGCCGTTACGTCCATATTTATCCCTTCTATTCATCGATACGTTACTCCGATATATCGAGGACAAAAAATGATATTTAAAAAAAAATATCGATGTATTGGATCCCTGATATTTTTAAAAATATCAACAGTCCTTGTTGGGAGCACTCACCTTGGAGAGCTGATGGCTTCACATAAGATGGCTGTAAGCACTGTGGGACTTAATATCTGAGGTCATCAGTCCCCTAGACTTAGAACTACTTAAATCTAACCGACCTAAGGATCACACACATCCATGCCCGAGGCAGGATTTGAACCTACTACGCAGCAGCAGCGCGGTTCCGGACTGAAGCGCCTAGAACCGCTCAGCCATAGCGGCCGGCGCTTAACATCACCTCGAGCTATAAATGATTCTTCCATCTTAAGTGTAGTGATTGTCGCCGACCACGTATCAGAGGGCATTGCCAAACTCAGCCACAGGTATCCCTGTCAACGAAGTCCAAAAAGGGTCGATTAGGGGAAAATAAAATTTTCACTGTGCTAGGAGGGAGTGTCCGAAACAACATACTGAGGATCGTGACCGGTGGGGTATCAGCGTTGGTGTGTGGGCTGTTTTAAATATCACTTTTTATGTTTCTTTTCGTACAACTGGATAACTGCGTCTATTAGCGAAAAAGTTCGCTGGTACAAAATTCACTATAAAAAAAGTTCCTTTTCCAATTTGGGTCTATGGCTAACATTTTCAGGGTATGGAAAATCTCATATTATTTGAAATAGCGTTCTAACGGTATTATCTTTAAATTACTAGGTTTAAAAATGAATATTAAATGTGTGTACCACATCTAAGTGCAGTAGAACAGTGTTAAGGGATGTATTGTGTTTCAGGGGTGTAACAGAGGGGAGGGGTAGATGTATACTGCAGAAGGCCGGTTACCTCGCATGGTTTACCACAAAAAGCTTTAACGTCTCATTGAATGCAGATATGAGTAACTAATGACACTAATGCTAATGGACAGATTCGAATAAATCTCTGCACACAGTTTTAAGCTGCTACAGGAGGAATTCATTATTATCCGTCCTGTTAACCAGCTGTCGTGTACTTCCGGGAAAGACAACTTCCTCCATCATGGACGCTTCGTGTTGTGTCAGTTTACAGACAGACAATACCTCCTCATCATTTCCTGTCCAGTTCTCTTACATGAGTAAACAATATAGCTTCTCTGAAATCATATTTATATACTATAGTTGTTTTCAGATTATTGAATATCTACTTACACTATCACTGAAAGTTAGTTGTCTCGTCCCTACTTTGTTCCCACGCATGGTTCAACTGTGCATATTGATTATTCAGACATATTATGTTACAAAGAACGTGTGAAATTGGGATCATTGTGTAGGAACGCTATGAAATTTATGAAAGTTTTGTGACGGATGTTGCATCACACGAGACTCAAGTAATGATAACACAAAACAGAATTCAGTGCGGGATGAGCAATACCATTCCACTACATTTCGCTTGATTAAAATCGACATTTGCGGAAATCGAATACCCATGAAACCGTTCCTTTCATCCACAGGGAGTCGTGGAAGGTACCACATACGTACCAATGGATACAGTAATTAGAATTACAGCTCGCGTGCTGGCCGAATTTTAGACGAAGAGAGATACAGCCGCAGAAACTTCAGAATTAGCGTAGCAAATGAGTATCGCCGACGATTCGTATGTGAAAATTATCTCGTGTGCAATGCCAAAGAGATATCCACGGCCCCAAAGGGCGCACATTTAAACGAGGCTTTTATGAGGAGATTAGTTTGGCCGCGTCATTAAGAGAGGCCGTTTCAAGCCGACGGGGATACCCATATATGCCCTCTCACCGCTGGCGAGCCGTTATCTCCCTCGGATGCTGCAATACTCGCTCAAGTTTGGCATGAGCTGGGCGTTACATTTATAACGTAAATCTGGTGTTGGTATGCGCGTCAGTGATATACTGTAAGGTCTGGCGTTTAACCCTTACCTGTCTGTAAGGCTGGCGTCCAGACCTTCGGATCCATCTTTCTATACAGTTTTCCTCATATGTAGAACTGGACAATGCCGTTGGTTTTCACGGCTGTGGGATGCCTCATGCAGGATTATTACCGGTGCAAAAAGTTTATACGCAGTTGGCTAGAACGAAGATGGCTAGAGAGAGGGGTGTACACAGATATTTTTCCAAGAGGGGACAAGATTCTGAAATTTCCGTGTTTTATGTAACTAACACTGGAAACGTGTTGTGTACAGTGAACTAAATTTGAGAAGAATCATGCAAACGTTTCTCAAACGTCTGATACTTATCCACCTTTTAAGGTACACGACTACGGTATCTAAATGGCAAACATATCCGTCAGCAATGCAAAGTGTTGTTTTCGTTCGAATATGGATGCCTCATATTTTATTTAACGATCTGAAGTTAGTTCGCACGATGATTAAGTTCAGGGTGTCCTACGAACTATGAAAGCAAGCTAGAAATTTTTTTTCAAAAAATGTATGTACGTTCTAATAATGATACACTCAAAATGTTAATTAAATATTTCAAATACAAAAAATAGTCAGAATGATTGAGAAAATTTGGGATATCAGCTAAAACAACCAACAAAAAAGTCGCTTTATCTTTACGTAAAGGGGAAAAATGGGGAATAAAAACTATTTATTAAGTTTTGGTGACGGGTACGTTAACCTTCAGTACTTCAGATCTTGATGGCTTTTTCTTTTTTGTACTGCTTAAATTTGACAGGCGGAACTAAATTTCATAAAAATGTGTTTCGAAAGCTAAGTTTTCGTTGAATAGGTAAAGTATGGTCCACCACTACACTGCAGATACGATCAGATAACACTGGAAATCCCCTGCATCACCCTCAAATTATACGGTGGAAACGACTTTTAAAGAGCCAGGGTTGAAATAACGCACTTGTTGTGGAGAGTAATGATTTTTATTCTTTTTATTCTATACACTTCATACAGCTGTATTTAATGTTGTCTGTAAATCGCTAGCAATTGCGAAGTGCTGAAAGCTTAATCATTGGTCACGGCAGAGTTAATAGTTTTACGTTCATGACTGCCTCAGGGCTACACTCTGCATAACTGGTAGGGACCGGATTACAAGAACACCTTCGAATTTCACACTTTTTCCGTTCTTCTAGAGCATAAAACAGTATTTCTTTTCTCGAGTCATGCATTTAAGTCCACGGCTGAATGTACTCATATAGAACGGCGCAGTAGTGTTTTATTACAACTGCTTTGCCCTGTAGCTCTGAACGTAGCATCAACAATTCCATTCCAACTTTCAATCCATCATTCTTGTAATTCCTTTTTGCAGTAACTGGAGTGGGCGTCGTAGAGGTCAGTGAGTATTTGTGTAAACTGCTGCCATGGTTACGTTGCGCTGAGAATACGCCGTCGGTGTGTTGAACCAATACATTTCTGCATCTCCACGAGTGTTGTATGAAGAAGCGAAAGAGAAGCGATTGAGGACACACCAAGGAATCTACATTATTTCCAGTAAACAGTGTGATAAGGAAATGAATTTATGTAGTGACTGCAAATTCACAATTCATACCTATACCAACGCGTTCGGCAACTTTCAAAACTTTAAAACTACAGTGTAGTAGAATCACAGATAATCTTTGCTAGAAGTTCGTGAGAGTTCTGTAGTGAATAAAAAGACTGTATGAGGTGTCCAGGCCTACCAGATTGTCATCACTTGCGGCTGCTACTGCTAGGAAATGCATAAATGCCGGCCTAACTGCCTAACATCTTCAGAGAATCTAGAATTCTGTTTTGATATTATTTTTCTGAATTTCTGTCTGCTCTGACAGCTACATTTCCGTTATTTGATGTTCATTCTGAATATTCTTACATTTCGATATATGGGACGTAACTCATTATTGCTGAAGCTCTTATATATGTATGGAATAGTACATTACATTTTCTACTTGTGAATAGAAAGGAAATCAGTTTCATTATTTATAACAGATACGAGACGGTTAGTGAGAGTGTTGTTTTGTGTCGTCTTGATGATGCGCACCATTACAAGGAAAAGACCTTTGTTAATATGAATAGTATTATCGCATTATTTTTGAAGTTTTATTGTGCAGGATGCTCACAAACAATAAAAAACGCGCAATGATGGTAATTTTTAGAGGTCGGATGTGTCGTGGATATAATACCGGAACTGCAACACAGTACTGATTATCTGCGGACGAAATGACCACAAATGGAGAAGGAAACAAACTACGTAGATTAGGAAATGTTTACTCGCATAATCTAGCAAAGAGCACCCCTGTGTACATGCGATCTGCCAAAATGCAATTGGCGATTTTGTTTGTCTACCCGGATATCCATCCTACGGTGCTGGCTAATGGACTGCGTAATCCCATGGGCCCAAAATATTCATTTCCTGAGAACGCTTTCTCTAACTAAAAGTCGTCGGCTTCACATTTGGCTCTGTTGTTCTGTTGCAAGTGTTTACTATTAGTACAAATATTTTTTTTTCTATGCTGACAGAAAATGTTTCCTCATATGCAAAGGCATGTACTTAAGTGAATAATAATGTTCATCTTTATGGTCATCTTATCAAATGGAACAGATAGTAAAAATTACATTGTGAATATTATTTTCAATGAGCTGACCAATTACAGAAGACTTTCTTTTAGATAGAAAACACTAAATATGGTAGTACAGTTTAAGTTAACTGAACATTGAAACCGTGAGTAACAACCAGAAAAAAACATAGAAACAAACACAATTTAGAAATAAAGGTGAAATAATCGAGAGGCAAAACAGGCACACCCACAGTCTACGAAACTTTTATTCCACAGAGCAGTTTTGACTTAGTTGGCATGTACTCTAGCATTAAGCGGATGTTGCTCAATGTACCAATTGGTTATAACTAAACTTTCGCTACAGGAGACGGCCCCCATCACAAACGAGTGATCCTAGGGCAATGACACTTGTAGGAGACATGTGTAAGACGTTGCGGAAGAAAAAGAACGAATAAATCATTGATTTGTTAACTGCTTGCCATGCTTACGTTTCGAGTTAAAACCTTGCTCACTGGGACGACCATCCGCATCCACGACAGCCTGGAACCGCATTAATGATTCAATTTCCCAACACAGCACTTTTAGAAGGGTCGACCCTGGAATGTTCAGCTGTCTTGACACAGTGATGATAGCATATTGCATCCAGCATTCTCAGCCACGGCAATAGTAACTTCTTTAACAATTTGTGGTGCAACTGGCCATGGGCCTCTCCCAGGAGCAATTCCAAAATCGCCAGTTAAAACGGAGATCAGTACCATGTTTTTCAACCCGTGTGCAGAAAGAGGACCTCTCCATATTGACGACCTTTCCGTATTCCTTTAATGAGGCGATAATTGTGCAGAGCAGCGGTACTATTGCTGTTGTTTTGATAATACAACTTTGTGAGTAAAATCCAGCTCACCTTGTTGAGACTCACGCTGACTGTAATGCACAATGGTGCTCGTGTTTCTGATGTGTCGACAGAAGTGCCGACACAGTGTGATTTGAGGGGACCGCAATGCACGCTATAAACACACGAAGGATGGCGTGAGGTCTGAAACAGGATACGTAATGAATGCTATAAAGAAAACTACGTAGCTTTCGGAATACTTAACTTTAATCCATCCTTGTTGTATGCATCGTTCTTGATGAGACATGCTTTATACGATAAGTATCAATTGCTATGTAAGGCTAATGGCGCCTTGCTAGGTCGTAG
Source organism: Schistocerca americana (assembly GCF_021461395.2). Lineage (NCBI taxonomy): Eukaryota > Metazoa > Arthropoda > Insecta > Orthoptera > Acrididae > Schistocerca > Schistocerca americana. Next base: position 202,343,508 of record NC_060122.1, read on the forward strand.
CCATGGACTTTGCTGAAAGCTATTCTATCTGCTCGACAAAGGAGCGAGGCTTCGTCAGTGTAGTCGCTAGCTACGTCGTCCGTACAACTGGGGCTAGTGCTATCCCGTATCTCGAGACCTGGCTTGTGGTGGCGCTCGGTCTGCGATCACACAGTGGCGACACGCGGGTCCGACATGTACTAATGGACCGCGGCCGATTTAAAACTACCACCTAGCAAGTGTGGTGTCTGGCGGTGACACCACAGTTTCAACCCTACGCACCTAACGGCATGTCCTAACGCCAACACAGCTTGAATCCTGCAGCGCACAGACTGAACATCATTTATAGAAAGTTGAATACACATAGTTTTTCGTCTACAACGGCTCAAGTAGCGGAAGTTTGATTATAACCACCCTGTACTGGCTTCCAAATCTGCGCTAAACAGAATCTGAAGATGGAAGAGGTAAGCATAAGTACAGAACTCATTTTAACTTTTTGATAAGATTAAATAACTCTTTGAGAGGTAATTAGGTTCAAAGTGGCTGGAGACGAACAGCGCCGTAGACATGCCCAAGAAGTACAATGGGAAACGCAGAAAGAAAGGAAAACGTGGGAGGGTGCGAAAAAGTCGTAAGGCTGATAACTCGAAAGATAAAGTCTAATTCGTTCCATGAATATGTGGGCTACTAACGCTTTTGCAAGGATTGAGAAACTTTCTGTCTCTTATCATATTTCCAGGTTCATATCTCTCCTGATACATTGGATGTAGAGGTACAGACTCACCTGGAAATCATTATCTGTCTTTAACACTCATGTATGTATGTAGACTCATGTATATACGCAGACTTGCCTCTACGTATACCCACAGCTGGATTTGGACAATTTATTAAACAGTAGCCCGCATCTCGTGGTCGTGCGGTAGCGTTCTCGCTTCCCACGCCCGGGTTCCCGGGTTCGATTCCCGGCGGGGTCAGAGATTTTCTCTGCCTCGTGATGGCTGGGTGTTGTGTGCTGTCCTTTGGTTAGTTAGGTTTAAGTAGTTCTAAGTTCTAGGGGACTGATGACCATAGATGTTAAGTCCCATAGTGCTCAGAGCCATTTGAACCATTTTTATTAAACAGTAGGTCTAGCGTTCAGAATCAGTTACGTTCCAATAACGTACGGAATGCAGCCGGGTGATGTCTTCGACTTCAAGGAGCGTGCCTCGGAGCTGGGTATGTAGACAATATTTTTGCTGTTTGGCCTCATGGAAGTGAAAGTCTGAACGACTTTTTAGAGCATCTGAATTCAGTCCACCCGAATATTCGTTTCTCGATGGAGGACGAAAAGGATGGCTGTCTTCCCTTCTATCTGTTGGTCAGGAGGAACGTTGATGGTACTCTGGGTCAAGCAGTTTACAGGGCACTTACTCACACTGCCTTGTATCTATCGCCTGATAGTTTCCAACATCCGACTCAACGTGAAGGGGTATATCGTACCTCGGTACACAAGATCCACGTCATTTGAAACCCTGAGAGATTGTCAACTGAGTTAACCCCTCTTGAGTTCTTCTTTCATCATATTGGATATAGTGAAAAATCATACGTGCGTTGTACTATCGACCAACAGTGCGCCGGGTGAGCGACGATAATACTGATTTGTCACCGGGCTCTACACTCTTTCTGTCTTATCAGGGAGAACCTCCAACAAGATTAGTCGTATTTAACGGAAATGTTATGTTAAATGGTTTTTCCGACCTCCATCTAAGATCAGGGTCCTTTTCTGTTCCCTTAAGGATCATCTTGGATTGCGAAAGACGGGCTTCTACTTTATTCCTGGTAGTTGTGGCATAACATACACTCCTGGAAATGGAAAAAAGAACACATTGACACCGGTGTGTCAGACCCACCATACTTGCTCCGGACACTGCGAGAGGGCTGTACAAGCAATGATCACACGCACGGCACAGCGGACACACCAGGAACCGCGGTGTTGGCCGTCGAATGGCGCTAGCTGCGCAGCATTTGTGCACCGCCGCCGTCAGTGTCAGCCAGTTTGCCGTGGCATACGGAGCTCCATTGCAGTCTTTAACACTGGTAGCATGCCGCGACAGCGTGGACGTGAACCGTATGTGCAGTTGACGGACTTTGAGCGAGGGCGTATAGTGGGTATGCGGGAGGCCGGGTGGACGTACCGCCGAATTGCTCAACACGTGGGGCGTGAGGTCTCCACAGTACATCGATGTTGTCGCCAGTGGTCGGCGGAAGGTGCACGTGCCCGTCGACCTGGGACCGGACCGCAGCGACGCACGGATGCACGCCAAGACCGTAGGATCCTACGCAGTGCCGTAGGGGACCGCACCGCCACTTCCCAGCAAATTAGGGACACTGTTGCTCCTGGGGTATCGGCGAGGACCATTCGCAACCGTCTCCATGAAGCTGGGCTACGGTCCCGCACACCGTTAGGCCGTCTTCCGCTCACGCCCCAACATCGTGCAGCCCGCCTCCAGTGGTGTCGCGACAGGCGTGAATGGAGGGACGAATGGAGACGTGTCGTCTTCAGCGATGAGAGTCGCTTCTGCCTTGGTGCCAATGATGGTCGTATGCGTGTTTGGCGCCGTGCAGGTGAGCGCCACAATCAGGACTGCATACGACCGAGGCACACAGGGCCAACACCCGGCATCATGGTGTGGGGAGCGATCTCCTACACTGGCCGTACACCACTGGTGATCGTCGAGGGGACACTGAATAGTGCACGGTACATCCAAACCGTCATCGAACCCATCGTTCTACCATTCCTAGACCGGCAAGGGAACTTGCTGTTCCAACAGGACAATGCACGTCCGCATGTATCCCGTGCCACCCAACGTGCTCTAGAAGGTGTAAGTCAACTACCCTGGCCAGCAAGATCTCCGGATCTGTCCCCCATTGAGCATGTTTGGGACTGGATGAAGCGTCGTCTCGCGCGGTCTGCACGTCCAGCACGAACGCTGGTCCAACTGAGGCGCCAGGTGGAAATGGCATGGCAAGCCGTTCCACAGGACTACATCCAGCATCTCTACGATCGTCTCCATGGGAGAATAGCAGCCTGCATTGCTGCGAAAGGTGGATATACACTGTACTAGTGCCGACATTGTGCATGCTCTGTTGCCTGTGTCTATGTGCCTGTGGTTCTGTCAGTGTGATCATGTGATGTATCTGACCCCAGGAATGTGTCAATAAAGTTTCCCCTTCCTGGGACAATGAATTCACGGTGTTCTTATTTCAATTTCCAGGAGTGTATATTGGTCAGACTATTTGAAACGAGGAGGACCGGTGTACTGAGCATGAGCGTCGCACACGCTTGCAACAGCCTCACAAATCAGCTATTGCAGAACATTTTTCTTTGCACCAGTCATCCTATGGAATAAAACAACGCGGAGATTCTGGCATACATCTCCAGCTGTTGGGATTAAATTGGGAAGTAACCATGTAAATAGTGGTTGTGGTTTTTTGTAAATCCTGCATGAAATTCATCTCTCTCCCTTGTCAAAGAACACAGGGACAGAGTTAATGTTATCTCACCTGTTGCTTGGTAATTTTCACAGTCGATAACATCTGGCGTAGTTGTGCGCTGGCGCCTGTGTTTACAGAGCGCGTGCGCGGGCGCGCTCGTTTGTGTGTGTGTGTGTGTTTTGCCTTTCCGGAATTTCTCTACAAAGCATGGTTTTAGCACAGCTTACTTGCTGCAGTTTCGCCTTGAAAATTACAGGGTTGAGACCTGTCGAAATATCGGCGGCTGCATTCCCGTAACTTGTCTGAACATTGTATGACGCCAGGAGAATGGCTGGCACTGAGCACTATGCGACTTAACTTCTGGGGTCATCAGTCGCCTAGAACTTAGAACTAATTAAACCTAACTAACCTAAGGACATCACACACATCCATGCCCGAGGCAGGATTCGAACTTACTACCGTAGCGGTCTCTCGGCTCCAGACTGCAGCGCCTAGAACCACACGCCCACTCCGGCCGGCTGCCAGGAGAAACTCTCGACTCAAAAATAAATTTTCCGATAACGCCGAAGGATTTTGGATAGTTTTCTTGATCAAGAGGAGGATATTGGAAAAGGGAACACTATCCCAAAATTTCCATATTGGAAAGTGGTGGAGGAACCGTGCTGTTTGAGGCGGCATGTCACGGATTGCGCGGCCCCTCCCGCCGGAGGGTCGAGTCATCCCTCGGGCATGGGTGCGTGTTTGTGTGTGTCTGTGTGTGTTTGTTTGTGTGGTTGTGTGTGTGTGTGTGTGTGTGAGAGAGTGTGAGTGTGAGTGTGAGTGTGTGTGTGTGTGTGTGTGTTGTTCTTAGCATAAGTTAATTTCAGTAGTGTGTAAGTCTAGGGACCGATGGCCTCAGCAGTTTGGTCCCTTAGGAATTCACACACGTTTGAACATTTGATATGGATATTTGGCGTAAAAGGACAGGGTTCTACAACAGTCCGTCTTGTTCTCTGGCGTTAGGAGTAAAAGATATAGGAAAATAATAACAGCTTTTTGCTGGGGCAATGGGCAACATTGTCCCGGAAACCAATAGAGTTCCAGTTTCATAGTCCGACCGAGATTTTCTGGAGGCTTACGCTGGTCGTCAGGCGAAAACCGCGATTGTAAATCCCCTCGTGCCAGATTAAAACAGTGTGCTGGGCCGGGGCCAAACCTGGAACCTTCGCTTTTCTCTGCCACATTGTCTACGTAATGAGCCATCCAGAGACAAGACAGCCATGACAACTTTACTTCTGCCAGTCCAAATTTGCAGTGCATGTATGGGGTTGACTAACTGGTTCAGATATTAACATTCCTTTCACTCAAAGTCCACTAATCAATGCAACTCAGCAACAGTATCTGGTAGTTCCCGCAACCCACCAGTCTCACAGGCAACATTTCATAAAATCTTCTCCAGTGTCAGTAATAACCTAGATGTGCTACATATGAACACCGAGTAATTTTACTGTAATTTATTCATACGCAATGTTGCTGTTCATATAATACGTAAATCAAATCTATGATGAACAAACAGTGTTAAAATACATTCACTGGTTCGTAGAGCTATCACATTTCTCAATAATTAGGCTCTTGTAAGGCAGTCATGTCTCACTTCGAACCCTCTTAACTTCAGTTCAACTGCGCGAAATAGAATAACTGATTACAGAGACTGATCGTCTGTCGAATTATCGACGATGGTGCCTTCGCAGCTCGAACACTCAACGTCTGCATAAGTTGACTCTGGACGTCATTTGAAACCGATCTTAATAACGCGCAATGTCTCTGATAGGGCACTTCGATAACCACAATCCAAAACGTCTAACTTAAAGCTCAACCTCTCTCCATCAAACATAAAATTGCCGCTACACTTGTAAGATCCTTTTTCTCTAGCACACGATCAGTTTCGGGTTCTTATACGCCTAACATCAGGTGTTACAAATTCGTACTGTGAGCCCGAGCGCAGCGGTGGACGAGCACAGGACGCGATGTACCTGTATTATCAGCGAGCGCAGAGCACGGTTCCTCCGGCGACCGAATCACCACTACTCCTCCTTCAGTCGCGGGCTTTTACAGATTCCCGCCAATGCACATTAGTCCACTAATCGCAAAAAGTACGGAAGCCACAGCTCTAATCGCGTGGAGCTCCATGCCACAGAAAATCCGGCCAAGAGAACGCCTATTAAACAAACACAATGGGCAATCAGAATTTACCCCCACTTCTAAACAACAGGAGTTTCAGTACCGTCACTTCGACGTCACTAACTCCTCTACTAACAGGGCGCTGGCCGGGGTGGCCGAGCGGTTGTAGGAGCTACAGTCTGGAACCACGCGATCGCTAAGGTCGCAGGTTCTAATCCTGCCTCGGGCATGGCAGTGTGTGATGTCCTTAGGTTAGTTAGATTTAAGTAGTTCTAATTTCTAGGGGACTGATGACCTTAGCAGTTAAGTCCCATAGTGCTCAGAGCCATTTGAACCATTCGAACTAATAAGGCCGTGATACGTTTTGCTTAGCATCGCTGCGGAGATGCTGCAAATCTACACCAACAGAGTTGCGAGGCTAGGCCGATTATTTCAGTCTACCGCGTTCCTTGAGAGAGTGGCCGATGGCTGTCTGCAAGGCTCTTCCAAAAAACATCAGAACGCTGCTCTCCACCGCCGCTGGAAAACTGAGAAGGTCCAAGTTTTGCCCATCGGCCCATCCCTTGCTGTAAAGTACACAATGCCCTGCGTGGTTCCTTACCACCTCGGCATGAGACTTCCGTTATGTATAGAGCCGCTCGCTGGCTGGACGGAGCCCTCTACTTACAAATCCACCGTGCTCTGCGCTTCTCACACACAGCAAAGATTTACGAAAGTAAGCTAGCTGTCAGCAGGTCGGAGAGAAAAAGGAAGTATGCTTTCTAAAGAAAAAGTCCAGCCTCTGATATCGTGAATTGCTTTGCTGCAGACAGTCTTTAATATTGCAATTAAATAAATTACAATGAAATTAATAGCCCTACCTGCATACAGGCGTTGATATAAGTCAACGGGGATAGTAGAAATGTGTGCCCCGACAGGGACTCGAACCCGGGTTCTCCTGCTTGCATGGCAGACACTCTATCCATCTTTTTTTTTTTTTTGTTCGATATAGTTCGTTGCGTTTGGTCTGGGAGGACGTCACAAGACATCCGTTCAAGTTGATCGTTGATCCCTTGAATCACAATTTTTTTTTTTACTACAGACATGCTGAGCTACCGTCCGAAAGAACAGGTAATATATATATATATATATATATATATATATATATATATATATATGTGTGTGTGTGTGTGTGTGTGTGTGTGTGTATAGTTAAGGCTCACCGGCCATTTGACCATCTTGTTCGGTGCGGTTGCACAAACAGTGCCCATATTTTTACGGGAATCGGCAAAAAGCAGCGAGTGATGAGTATAATGGGCAAGGGCACTATGAATATAGTGCGGGACAACAAGTTGGGAATGTGGGTCTCACAGGAGGCGTGCCAGAGGTAAGTCCTGCAGTCGCTCTATCGTCTGTGTCCTTGGTGGCTCAGATGGACGCCGACACGGTGGCTCAGCGTGTTCGGTCAGAGAGCTGGTCGGCCTCTGTAATAAAAAGACTGAGTAGAAGGATCAACAAAGGAACTTGACCGGATGACCAAACACAACGATGAACAACGAACAAAAATGAAAAAAAAAAGAAATGGTGGATAGAGCATCTGCTATGTATGCAGGAGATGCCGGGTCCGAGTCCCGGTCGGGGCACACATTTTCAACTGTCCCTGTTGACTTATGTCAACGCCTGTATGCAGCTAGGGGTATTCATTTCATTGTAATTTCATTCTAACGAGCTGCATGGTCACCATCTTCATATATATAAATTTATAAATGGAAAAAGAAAGGCCATGCGGGCAGGATTGTTTCCTCTTATCAGTGTCTCTTAGCTACTTCTTTTAACTTCGCGTAAACCCTCCTCATACTCCTAACCTAAAGGATGAGCACTCCTTTCTTCGAGGTGTGCTAGTCCCGCAGGCTGTGGAGAAGAACTTCTGTAATGTTTGGAAACTAGGAGAGAGATATACCAGCATAAGTGAAGGTTTGAGATCGGGTGCTTAACCGTACCTGGACAGCTCTTCCAGGTTCGAGTTCCGCTCCAGCACACAGTTTTAATCGCACAGGAAGTGTCACGTCCAGAGTTGTCCAGTACACTGCTTTACCGTTACAGACAACACTCACACTGATAGCAACCTGACTCTTTTGCTGTGGAATAAATGTGGGACGGAAAACCTGTCTGTTGACGCGACGGAAACCAAAGCATTGTCGCTTGTTTGGTGGCGGCGGCTGGAGTCGTCGATTACCCAGTAGCACTGGAGGTGTGTTCCCGGCGGCGCGGCGCGGCGACTGGGGCAAGTTCTCCGCGTTAAGGCGGCGCAGCGGCAAACCAGACTACTTTCGCCGGCAGCTCTGCGCCCGGAGTTTAGCGGCGGCCAACTTGGGCCATAGCCCGCAGCTGGCGCCACGCCTCTCTGTTTGCGAAACACACTGTGGCCCGCCGAAAAACACTGCGACGTCGCACGCAAAATGCTAAAAAATAAAATACATACCTCTTGCTTCGGGAAATTTACTGCGAAAAGCGTGCACGCATGTGTGGGTATTTACAAATCCTCCTCCGATATAAAGATCCGTGCTGCGCTTCGGATTTTTTCAGAAGGCCATGGGTCACACATTAGAAAAGGCAGGCGTCATATTGATGGGGAAACAGGCTATCTGCAGGTACGTCGAGAGATCTGATACGAGATTAGCTTTTTTCCGTTGGAGTCATCAGTTTTTTACTAGTCTCATACAATCCCCATTTCTTAATCTGTTATGTCATTTCTTTCATACGTACGTTTATCTCGAAGCTAAAAAACACGATAATTGGTTGTGCGTATTCTGACGATTGCCTGTCCTTCTATTTTCCTCTGAAATTGCATTTTCATCCCTCTATTGAAATGTATACAGCGTCTGCACAACAGAATAGAAAAATTTCATCTCAAAACATCCACTGAGGCGACGGTTACGTCAGCCTTTGTGTGCTGCCCTCTCTACCACAGCTGCTATAACTCTGTTATTGCTAGTGACTGTACCGCCGTTGGCTCCCACTAAATAGATTTTCGACCAAAGAGGTGGATGCACTTGCTGGCATAAGCGGGACCGACACACACACACACACACACACACACACACACACACACACACAAAATACATACGCTCTCTTTCTATCATACTCTACGTAAAAGATATTCAGATAACATGCCGAACTTTTTAAGTAACAGATAGATAAAAATAAGTTACGCTAGATATTAGGCAGCTTAAATCTAATTGCGACGCTTGCTTGCATACTCGTGATACAGACGACAGCAAGAAGCAACTATAGACATTCAATATCTGCGACATAAAAACTGCTTGATCAATGTATATTGTTTTCATTCTGTTTTGGCTACTGAAAATTAATAAATGATACTGCAATGTTATTTAGTTTTAATGGTTTGTCGAAGGCTATTCCCTTGTTGTCAGTCAGATACATCGCTTTCTGTATGTTGACTGTTTGTGTTAAGTAGCTATCGACAGTAGATGAGTTGTACACATGATGTCTTTGGCAAAAATGATTAGTTTTTATTTTGTTTTTTTACGATCTTTCGTTGTGTTTCTACTGCAGTATCTGTAACATCTACATCTCTAGCGTTCCACTCTCGAACGGCGCGCCGGAGAAACGAGCACTTAAATTTTTCTGTAGGAGCCCTGATTTCTCTTATTTTATCTTGATGATCATTTCTCCCTATGTAGGTGGCTACCAACAGAATGTTTTCGCAATCGGAGGAGAAAACTGCTGACTGAAATTTCATGAGAAGATCCCGTCGCAACGAAAATCACCTTTGTTTTAATGATCGTCACTCCTTTTCACGTATCATGTCTGTGGCACTGTCTCCCCTATTTTGTGATAATACAAAACGAGCCGCCCTTCTTTGTACATTTTCAATATCATACGTCAGTCCCATCTGATACGGATCCCACACCACACAGCAATACTACAGAATAGGGCGGACAAGTGTAGTGTAAGCAGTCTCTTTAGTAAATCTGTTGCACCTTCTATGTGTTTTGCCAATGAATCTCACTCTTTTGTTTGCTCTACCCACAACATTATCTATGTGATCGTTCCAAATTACGATATCTGCAATTGTAATCCCTAAGTGTTTAGTTGAATTAACAACTTTCAGATTTGTATGACTTATTTCGTAATCGAAATTTAGCGGATTTATTTTAGTACTCATGTGAATAACTTCACACTTTTCCTTATTCAGGATCAATTGCCACTTTTCGCACCACACTGATATCTTATATAAATCATTTTGCAATTTGTTTGGTCATATGATGACTTTACAAGACGGTAAATGGCAGCATAATCTGCAAATAATCTGAGAGGGCTACTCAGATTGTCTCCTATGTCGTTGATATAGATCAAGAACAATGGAGGGCCTATAACGCTTCCTTGGGGAACACCGAATGTTGCTTCCGTTTTACTCGATGACTTTCCGTCTATTACTACGAACTGTGACATTTCTGACAGTAAATCACAAGTAAAGGTAGCACAACTCAGACGATATTCCATAGGCACACAGTTTGGTTAGAAGACGCTTGTGGGGAACGGTGTCGAAGGCCTTCTGAAAACAAAAAAATACGGAGTCAATTTGACATCACCTGTGGATAACACTCTTTACTTCATGAGTATGTTCCGCAAGAACGATATTTTATGAATCCGTGCTGACTGTGTGTCAGTAAATCGTTTTCTTCGGGTACTTCATAGTGTTCGAATACAGTATATGTTCCAAAACCCTACTGCAAATCGACGTTAGTGGTATGGGCCTGTAATTCAGCGGATTACTCCTATTTCCCTTTTTGCGTATTGGTGTGACTTGAGCAACTTTCCAGTCTCTACATACGGAACTTTCTGTGACCGAGCGATTGTATAAAATTGCTAAATATGGAGCTATTGCATCTGCATACTCTGAAAGGTACGTGACTGGAATACCATCTTGACCGGAAGCCTTGCCTTTAAGTGATTTAAGCTGCTTTGCTACACCGAGGATATCTACGTCTATGTTCCTCATCTTCGCAGTTGTTCCTTTATTGAAATTCGGAAATATTTACTTCGTCATCTTTGGTGTAGGAGTTTCGGAAAACCCTGTTTAATAACTCTGCTTTGGTGGCACTGTCATCAGTGACTTCACCGTTTTTATCGCGCAGTGAAGGTATTGATTGCGTTTGCCACTGGTGTGCTTTATATATGACCAGAATCTCTTTAGGTTTCCGATCAGATTCCGAGACAGAGTTTCGTTGTGGGCATTATTAAAAGCATCTCGGATTGAAGCACGCGCTATATTTCGAACATCTGCAAAATTTTGCCAATCTTCGGGATTTTGTGTAATTTTAAATTTGGCTTGCTTTTTTCATTGCTTCTGCAACAGTGATCTTACCCGTTTTGTGTACCATAGGGGATCAGTACCACCACTTATTAATTTATGTGGTATGTATCTCTCAGTTGCCGTCGATACTATCTCTTTGAAATCATCCTACATCTTTTCTATGCTTACGTGATCAGATCAGAAGGAGAGGAAACTCTCTCATAAAAACGCGTTAAGAGTATTTTTATCAGTTTTTTTTAAACAGTGAAAGGTGGCTACACTGAGCCACTGCGACAGAGATTGCGCCAAAGAGTATTATTCAGCCGCCTCCACAGTGCTTGGGGAGAGCTTGTAGTAGTCAGTACTTGTTAAGAACTCGTAGCAGAGAGTGTTTGTAGGCAGTGCTTGCTGAGATGTGATATTGGAGAGTTCTGGTTGAGATGTGGTAGTAGCGAGTCGGTGTGGAGAGATTGTAATGTTTAGAGCGCATTTCATCAATATAAATTAAGGTAACAAACTACTTTTCTTTTTTTTTTCTCATTATTTCAGTGTCCCAAATAATGCGTCATTACAGGTTCAGTCAACAAAGCATCTGGCGTGTGTTCTTGTATTAGAGTGTAATTCTGGTTTTCTTGCGCAATTATAGTATTTCTAATTTTCTTTTATCACGTCAGTATAATCGGTATTTAAAAATTCTTGTCTTGTTGAAGAAGAACCGTGCCAGATGTGCGTTGAGTCATACTTCCACATACAGAACAGTTATACTTGTGCTTTGGTTTCGTAGGTTTCATAGTTTCTGGGGACTTAATTAATTAATTGTGTTGACGAAAATTTTCATTTCATTCTTTGTTGTTGTTCTATGCAGTCAGATAGCGTAATAATACTAGTCAGGGCCAACCGTTTACGAGACTTCCGTAATCGGACGTACAGCTACTAAAAATATTTGCATTTTATTTAATTAAGCCCCCATGCAACAGATGTACTTTGCATTTCTTTTTGATGGTTCTGGATGTTGAGGTATTGAGCCTAGCAGCAACTGCCTTGTGGCCGCTAATCCCTGTATTCGTCATGATACTCCCTATTTGTCCAGAATTATTTGTTGCTAAGAGGTCATGTAAGCTTTTGCAACCATTTACACTTCGAGTAGGCTCTTGAACTAATCTTTGAACTGTTCAGCAACTATATTTCTGAGACGGGGGGTCGGTAAGACGATCAAATTAATAGTTGTGCCCCATTGTCAAGTATAACCTCTACCCACACTATTTCGCAGGAACTATCTACTTCAATTCCACTACAAGGCAAACTACTTCTGACAGCAATAAATATTCCACCACCAACTGTATTCAATGTCTCCTTTCTGAACACTGTTAGGTCTCCAGAATGAGATTTTCACTCTGCAGCGGAGTGTGCGCTGATATGAAACTTCCTGGCAGATTAAAACTGTGTGCCCGACCGAGACTCGAACTCGGGACCTTTGCCTTTCGCGGGCAAGTGCTCTACCAACTGAGCTACCGAAGCACGACTCAGGCCCGGTACTCACAGCTTTACTTCTGCCAGTACCTCGTCTCCTACCTTCCAAACTTTACAGAAGCTCTCCTGCGAACCTTGCAGAACTAGCACTCCTGAAAGAAAGGATATTGCGGAGACATGGCTTAGCCACAGCCTGGGGGATGTTTCCAGAATGAGATTTTCACTCTGCAGCGGAGTGTGCGCTGATATGAAACTTCCTGGCAGATTAAAACTGTGTGCCCGACCGAGACTCGAACTCGGGACCTTTGCCTTTCGCGGGCAAGTGCTCTACCAACTGAGCTACCGAAGCACGACTCACGCCCGGTACTCACAGCTTTACTTCTGCCAGTACCTCGTCTCCTACCTTCCAAACTTTACAGAAGCTCTCCTGCGAACCTTGCAGAACTAGCACTCCTGAAAGAAAGGATATTGCGGAGACATGGCTTAGCCACAGCCTGGGGGATGTTTCCAGAATGAGATTTTCACTCTGCAGCGGAGTGTGCGCTGATATGAAACTTCCTGGCAGATTAAAACTGTGTGCCCGACCGAGACTCGAACTCGGGACCTTTGCCTTTCGCGGGCAAGTGCTCTACCAACTGAGCTACCGAAGCACGACTCACGCCCGGTACTCACAGCTTTACTTCTGCCAGTACCTCGTCTCCTACCTTCCAAACTTTACAGAAGCTCTCCTGCGAACCTTGCAGAACTAGCACTCCTGAAAGAAAGGATATTGCGGAGACATGGCTTAGCCACAGCCTGGGGGATGTTTCCAGAATGAGATTTTCACTCTGCAGCGGAGTGTGCGCTGATATGAAACTTCCTGGCAGATTAAAACTGTGTGCCCGACCGAGACTCGAACTCGGGACCTTTGCCTTAGTTCTGCAAGGTTCGCAGGAGAGCTTCTGTAAAGTTTGGAAGGTAGGAGACGAGGTACTGGCAGAAGTAAAGCTGTGAGTACCGGGCGTGAGTCGTGCTTCGGTAGCTCAGTTGGTAGAGCACTTGCCCGCGAAAGGCAAAGGTCCCGAGTTCGAGTCTCGGTCGGGCACTGTTAGGTCGTTTGAAAAAAGTTTCGGCTGAACTTCTTTCCGGCTTGAGCCAGCTTTCTGTAGCTATAACTATTTGAGCTTCAGTGCTTTCTATTAGGGCTTGGAGCTCTGTTTCTATCCCAACACAACTACGAAAATTTACAACTACAATACCGATCGTTTCTACAACTACCTTACTGTGTTTTACCTTCCCCCTTTTAGACGGACGTCCTTTCTGTGGTTTCCTGAGACCCTCTAACCTAAAGAGGTAAAGTTCAGTCTCACAAATAAATATGGACGTACAAAATTTTCAACAGCTGTACTATCTCTTTTCTCGTGACCTCTGACTTTCGTCCGGTTGGTCCCAGCGGAGGTTCGAGTCCTCCCTCGGGCATGGGTGTGTGTGTTTGTCCTTAGAATAATTTAGGTTAAGTAGTGTGTAAGCTTAGGGACTGATGACCGTAGTAGTTAAGTCCCATAAGATTTCACACACATTTGAACATTTGACTTTCGTCCAAGATGAGAAAGATGCCAGAGAAGATCGACTTGGGATGTCGTGACGGGCACCACAGCAGCATTTTATATCAACAAAAGTGATTTCCATGCTGGTATCCACCCTTTAATAGTTTTCGACCTGCTGAAAGCCTCAAAAATCACGGATGGGTGACAGAAGTTCTATGTCCACACGTCAAAATGCGGCTATACAGTCAACAGTACACGCCCGTACACTGCATCAGAGTGAACACATTTATGCGATTTCACACACATATCACGGAAAATGTACGAATCGCGTATACAGTTGGTCAGCTTCTGTCTGTTTCGATTCCTCAAAACTTCAGTCTCTTCTTACTACAGCCCTAAAGAGCAAACCACGGTTTGGTGCACTTCATCTTCGAATTAGTGTACTTCACAGTTCTTATCATAAATTCTGATATATCATTTCAGATTGAAAATCAGCCTGGGTTGCAACATTATTGAGTTCGGTAACGCGTTTCACCCTTTTGAGGCATTATCAGGTTGTGTAAAAGAGACTGGATATAAATTCTATCCGTATGTCTTACAGAATGAGAGCAAAATTCGTTATAACATCACAGCATAGAACCACGAAAGCCCACCCTGTTCTCACGACCTGAACGACGCAAATAATAATAATAATAATAATGGTAATAAAAATTTAGGGTGGGACAATGGGCAACAGACAACCAGCCTATGCTGTGCTGCTATGACGAAACTTGCTGGAGTGGTTTAGGTCCAGCTCTCATTCTTTGTGATGGATAGGTTTTGTATCCAGTTACTTCTATTCCATAAACCTTCAATTTATGACTATTTAGTAGGTTATTGTGGTGTCGAATGCCTTATACTGACTGTACTGGAGAGTTCTAACTCGCCGTTAATCTGAAAGACAAAATTATCAAACAGTTTCTGAGGTGAAACGAGAGCAAGCAGCTCCTAATGCTACTACAGCGTTTCAGAAGCTTCTACAAATACGTGACGGATTTGGCGCAGAGCAGAAACTTGAAACAAAGAAGCAGCGACTGCATAACGCGAAGTCTATACGGTAGGGGCGGTCCTCGCAGTCGTCTCGGCGGCAGTTGAGCGCTGCGCGGCAAACCGCAGATCCCGAACCAAATCGACGGCGTGGTGGGTGGAATGAGGAGTGGTGGGGGAAGGGGAGCGGGGCCACGCCAGCTGCGTCATCAGCTTCTCCGCGTTGACCATTCAAGTGGCTGCTGGGCGGGTAGCATTCCTTGACGGCAAGTCGGCGCGTACCAACTTGGCCAAAAGTCAAAGTTTGGCAACGGCACCAATCTGCAGCAGCAGCGACCGCCTGCAGCCTGCTAATCCCTCTCCATCCAGTCTCAGTTCCTCTACAGCCCTCATCCCAAACATCAGCACCACAAATTCTGGTCTCAACATCTTTGCGGGAAGCCTCTAATACTCTAACGCCCACTGGGGTAAGGAGAATTTAGTAGTGCACTAATGCTTGCACCAATCCAGAAGATGAACTTACGACGATAGTTCGTTCATTCATGCGACACTAAATATTCCTAAACATCACTGCCATTACCAGCCCTCCTACAAATAACGCAAACAATTTTTTCATTTCCGTAGGGGCATACTCATTATCTCTGAATTTAAATGGGAGTTTCTTTGGTTCATCGTTTGCGTACTGGAGACGACGAGTCGTATTGTGTTTTTACTTCTGAACACATTTCTCCTGAAGCAGAGGAGTTGACGAGCACGAATGCTTGAACCGTTTTCTAAGCTTTACATGGCATCTGGATTCTTGTATTAATATAATTTTAATAATGTAAATATGTACCTTGTAAATGCTTAAAGATGAGTTATTTTGTATTCAGATTCTGTGAGCATAAATTTTTTCAAAAGCACAATTCTGCATTAGCACTCGTCTCGGAGGTAGCCAGTACGAATCAGTATGCAAGATGAAATAATTATCGTTAATAATTATCTCGCAGTGGGGAGAATTGTGAAAACGTGGAGTTTCCGATCGACAAATTCAGCAAACAATGCCCTGGGCTAAATTCTAAACCTCTCCACAGAATCTTATCGAGCGATAAAATGAAAACTCTGGGGAATCGTGTGTGAGACCACGATGTTTATCTCGGCGACATAGGGCTATTCAACAATACTAAACTGCGTACCAACTTTACTTCCTCCTATCATTAATTCTCGCCAGTGGATCATCATCTTGGTAGCTAACATGGACCATATATTTTTCCCATCAACATATGGAAAGAAAGTTGAAGGGAATTCATGTACATTTATGTTCCTACTTTTTAAATTATTCATTATATTCACCTTAACTCGTTCTTTGTTATTTGTGTGGGTGATGGTTCCGACAGTTTGTGTTTATCTGAGCTTGTTCCTTATCGGAAATTTTTATGCCATTTAATGAACTATCAATAATATACCCAATCACATTAGTTTCCACTTATACAACAAAGGAAAATATATAATAATAAAAATGATCTAATAGTAAACGCAGGCCAGAAAGAAGAAATACAGTAAGGAAATATAAAGAAAGGTATAACGTAGGGATTTTTCTCTATTACTAAAGGATGTGGAGGAAATCACTAATGCAACGACAGTATTCTAGTAGCTTTAAGTAAATTAGTAGCTTAGGTACTCTATGTCCCGTATCCTTTTTGCTCTAGCTTTTTCAATAAACTGGATCCGAAATCAAGTCAACAATGTGGTGGAATATTTCACACACAGGGGCCTATGTGACAGCTCAACACATATGACAAGTAGAAGGAACAAATTGCATCTAGAAAAGTTGAACTGTTTTCGTGTCACTTATTCCTATGGTAAGAGCACAAGTTTTACGTTGGCCCTTATCATTTGCCGGTGACAGACGCTACATGGGAAACGTTCTCTGTCAAGTTGTGGTTCACCGTTCAAACCTAGAGAGTATACATTCCTAGAACAGTCAGCCGATATATTCATTATCTCGCCGAAAGACGTAGAAGGTAATCTGAGAGGGGCTTATGCTCATGCGTAGACTTAACCAAGAACCGCTCCTCTTGTAAAGTGTAAGCTATTCGCGGCACGAACAGGAAAGATGTGAGAAGTAGTAAGAGTAATTATTGTCACGTGCCATATTACGGCTAGAGGAGCTGAGATGTAGATCTTATTACCCTCCTCCATCCATCCACCCAGGGTCTCGTAAGTGCTTTAAGTACTTATGTTGGCTTACCCAACACTAAATGATATACAGGGTGATTCAAAAAGAATACCACAACTTTAAAAATGTGTATTTAATGAAAAAAACGTAATATAACCTTCTGTTATACATCATTGCAAAGAGTATTTAAAAAGGTTTTTTTTCACTCAAAAACAAGTTCAGAGATGTTCAATATGGCCCCCTCCAGACACTCGAGCAATATCAACCCGATACTCCAACTCGTTCCACACTCTCTGTAGCATATCACGCGTAACAGTTTGGATAGCTGCTGTTATTTCTCGTTTCAAATCATCAATGGTGGCTGGGAGAGGTGGCCGAAACACCATATCCTTAACATACCCCCATAAGAAAAAATCGCAGGGGGTAAGATCAGGGCTTCTTGGAGGCCAGTGATGAAGTGCTCTGTCACGGGCTGCCTGGCGGCCGATCCATCGCCTCGGGTAGTTGACGTTCAGGTAGTTACGGACAGATAAGTGCCAATGTGGTGGCGCTCCATCCTGCTGAAATATGAATTGTTGTGCTTCTTGTTCGAGCTGAGGGAACAGCCAATTGTCTAACATCTCCAGATACTGTAGTCCAGTTACAGTAGCACCTTCGAAGAAAAAGGGACCAAAAACTTTATTGGCTGAAATGGCACAGAAAACGTTCACCTTAGGCGAGTCACGTTCATACTGAGTTGTTTTCCGCGGATTCTCAGTGCCCCATATACAGACATTGTGACGGTTGACTTTCCCGTTAGTGCGGAAAGTTGCTTCATCACTAAACACAATCTTTGAAACGAAAGATTCATCTGTTTCCATTTGAGCAAGGATAAAATCACAGAAATCGATTCGTTTAATCTTATCAGCTGCAGACAGTGCTTGAACCAATTTCAGACGATAAGATTTCATAACTAACCTTTTTCGTATGACTCTCCATACCGTTGATTGTGGAATTTGCAGCTCTCTGCTAGCTCTGCGAGTCGATTTTCCTGGACTGCGAACAAATGCTTGCTGGATGCGTGCTACATTTTCATCACTCGTTCTCGGCCGTCCAGAACTTTTCCCTTTGCACAAACACCCATTCTCTGTAAACTGTTTAAACCAACGTTTAATACACCACCTATCAGGAGGTTTAACACCATACTTCGTTCGAAATGCACGCTGAACAACTGTCGTCGATTCACTTCTGCCGTACTCAATAACACAAAAAGCTTTCTGTTGAGCGGTCGCCATCTTAGCATCAACTGGCGCTGACGCCTAGTCAACAGCGCCTCAAGCGAACAAATGTACAACTAAATGAAACTTTATAGCTCCCTTAATTCGCCGACAGATAGTGCATAGCTCTGCCTTTTGTCGTTGCAGAGTTTTAAATTCCTAAAGTTGTGGTATTCTTTTTGAATCACCCTGTATTAGTGTCAGATGGTTTTTAGGAATATGATTTCAGTCTCAAGTACTAAATTTAAACTTGAAGCAAATGTAAATACCTTCAGCAAATTACAGAAAGTGTCATTAGTAAATTTAAAACATCATTAATCTAAAGCATCAATCTTTAGGGAACTTCATACGACGCAGATTAATATTTTATTTGCAAAATTGGCACAATGATGTGTACTGAGCACCGTAACTCGAGGAAAAATTTACTCAACAGCTCTCCCCAGATTAACCTTTTAATGAACAACAATGTCTGCTGCCTATATCCTCCTTGCTTCGTGTACTTCACAGTCCCAAAATTCGAAGTTAAGTTTATAGTTCTATTCTCTGCTACTCATTTCTTTCGGCTTTCTGTCACTGAGTAGTGTTCATAGAGGATAGTTTATCAGCCAGTCACGTTTTGTAAGTAGATGTTGCAGAGAGAGAAGTAGATGTTGCAGAGAAAAGAATTGCTGGGGGTCAGCTGTCCTCAGACGCTGTCGACAACGAGGATAACAGCTGCCGGCATCGTCTTAATTTGGGCGGTCCGGCTGTGATTGCCGTGACAGCACTACTGCTAATAACATCCAAAATGCATTTAGGCGCGACCTGCGGCTGTGTTAAAAGTTTCACGACCCATCCCCCACCCCCGCACCCCCCGGCCTCACCGCCCCTCGCAGAAGCGAGGAGAGGCGACAGAAGAAGTTCGCCGCAGGCACCGCCAACTTGAGCCGCTATTAATAATTAGCGACGCGTTAAGGTTTGAAGCGGCAACCTCCCCTGCGTTCAGACGTTTGCAGCCCTCTCTTCATCTCTCTCTCTCTCTCTCTCGCTCTAGCTCTCTTCCATACCCTTTCTCTGTCCCTCACAGCTCCTCTTACTCCCGATGTAACAAGCAGCTGTGTAGAGTTCTCATCCACAGCGGCACTCAGGCGTCTCCAAAATCTGTTATAAATCCGTTGTAGCTCCTATAAGGCTACTGCTCCCTTTGCAGTGACCGAGCAATCTCGCTGTAAGGTTTCTCTTCTGTCTTTCCATTTGTAGTTCACCGGGATAAACTGGAAGATCCACAGATTGCTGAGCTTTACGGAGGCATCATTAGGCAACGATTATCTGAAACAGAGGAAAGGATTATAATAAAATATGAATAAGTCGCTTCCTACGACAATATACTGAAGGCAGCAGACAAGATCCAGAGGACTGTCGATGACAGAGACAGCAAAGGAGTTGGAATAGCAGTTGAGCGTAACGGCATTTGCTTAAAGTGCTAACGGACAAACAACACTGCGTGAAATAATCGCAGAAATCAGTGTCGCGCGTATGTGGAAAGTATTCATTAGGACAATGCGGCCAAATTCGACGTTTGCGTGTCATGGCAGCGGACGACCGACGCTAGTGCCTTTGCTAACAGCTCGGCATCGCCTGCAGCGCCTCTCCTGGGCTCGAGAACGTATCGGTGGGATCCTAGACGACTGGAAAACCGTGGGGTTTATCAGAGGAGACATGATTTCAGTTGGTAAGAGCTGATGGTAGGGTTCGAGTGTGCACCGTGCAAGCTGGTGGTGGTTCCATAATGGTGTGGGCTGTATTTACATGGTCTGCGTTTTCTGGTCCAATTGAATCAATAACTGACCGGAAATTATGTTCGGCTACTTGGAGACAGTTTGTAGCCGTTGATGGATTCATGTCCCCAAACACGTCACTGGGCCACAGTTGGTCGCGACTGGTTTGCAGAACATTCTGGACAGTTCGAGCGTAGATTTGGCGACACAGATCGCCTGACATGAATCCCATCGAATATATATCGGACATAATCGAGACGCCAGTTCGAGCACAAAACAGTTCACTGCAACACTTTCGCATTTATGCACTGCTATAGAGGCAGCACGTGCTAATGTTTCTGAAGGGAACTTCCAACGACTCATCGACTCCATGCCACGTTGAGTTGCTGAGCTACGCCTGGCAAAATTAGGTCCGACATGGTACTGGGAGGTATATCACGACTTTTGTTAGCTCAGTATATATTGTGTTTGTGAGCTTGTGCTTAGCAACTGCAGATTCACAGAATTCTGGATTTTTAATATGCCGTTGATTTTCTGCCCAGCGGTCGGAAACGCTACGAATGGACTTAGCGATGTAATTGCTTCCGCACTCAAATGGGACACAATAAATTTCAAGGGTCTTGAGGTCGAGACTATCCTTAACAGGTGTAGCATCCCATTTATATTGTTAGGAGGTCAGAAACCACGGTGCAGCATTCCATCTTCCAAGTGATCTTCTGCCGACAGCAGACGATGCCGTGGCGTGTGTGGAAGACGGCCTAGAGGCGTTTTTCCGCAGGATTCTGCCTATTTTACCGGATGTGGCGTCGCAGGAAGGAAGGAATGCAATCGGTGGCTAATCACGTTAATGTTCAACACTTTTAGGTTTTCTTTTCTTGGAGAGCGCTGACTTCATGTTACGTGAACAATACCTGTTCTTTCGGAACACGCACATAAGATGATTAATTTTGGAAACTGCCAATGCCATTTAACTTCATCAACAGCCGTGTAATTTAAGATGTTATTTTATTCTATTTTGAAAGAGACTAGTTTCAGTATTTCACTATGCCTTCTTCAGGCCCCTGCATCATAAAAGAGTATACATATAGTGTATATCAGGATGTGCAAAGCAAGCTTACAGAAAGCAGAAAGTGGTGGGTAATCATAACAGCGCTTAAAGCTTAAAAATGAAAGTAGTGGCGTTAAACCAACTCTCTGTATACATCCAGCAGAATAGACTAAAACATGTGTACATATTTGTTAGTGGCGTTAAACCATATATCTCTGTGTACATACAGCAAAATAGAGTAAAACATATGTGCATATTTGTTAGTCATAAAACTATTTAACAGTGCAGGTTTACAACAGAATGTGGAAAAACATAGTTCCGTTGAAACAAAGCTGTATATATTCTTTGTAGCTTATTCGTTTGACGCTTATTTCGTGAGATATTTGGCCCGGTCACGATCAATGGACCACCTTGCATAATGTAACGCCTAGTATATATGAGAACTTATCTTCGTTTAAAGTGAAATATCACACAGCAATCTAGGAAATACGATATTATTCATCTTTACGGTCTAGATTCTATCTCAACTGGTGACATAGTTAGTTGTCACAGCATCAAAAAACAACTTAACGCAAAATCCAACAGCAGTCATATTACAAGAAAAACAGCATGCAGAGAGCACGCTAAGAATATTCCCAGATACCTTGTGGACCTACTTTGTGCAGCAAAACGACATAAAAAGATATGATTTGGTTTCCTTCATATGATTTAACAGGTCGGCATTACAAAAGTGAAACATCGACAAGGGTCTTAAATCCTATTTAACTGAGGGGAGTTCTCCAAGTTCTCAGCCGACAACGTCATAGTATTTCCCTGGGACTCTAAGGTAATACCTTAAAGACTTACCAACCGGGGTGGCCGAGCGGTTCTAAGCGCTACAGTCTGGAACCGCGCGACCGCTACAGTCGCAGGTTCGAATCCTGCCTCGGGCATGAGTGTGTGTGATGTCCTTAGGTAGTTCTAGTGGACTGATGACCTCAGAAGTTAAGTCCCTTAGTGCTCAGAGCCAGTTTTGAACCTGAGGACTTACCTATAGATGATCAACCCATCCAAATATTAAAACATAGCAAGTTGTGTCGCGATAGGTAAGTGGTGGGTATGGAAAACGATAAAAAGTAAATGGGTGTGCGAAGACCACTATATCACAAAAGTTGAAGCCCACAAAGTGAGTAACATCATCAAATTCCATAAACACCCAAAACTGTCTCTAGCAATAACATCGTAACATTCTCCTTAAGTCGTATGGAGAAGTAAGGACAACGCTGACACATTGATAAACTATCCGGGTCCTAATCGTACTCATAAGACGCAGTAAAGACGTAATGAGTTCCAACATGTGAACTGGGGAATGTGTCAGTTTGGGTGTATAAATGCAACTGGCTAAAAGATGGTAGCTGAAAATCTAGTCTACTGTGCTGGATGTATGCTGAGATTTGGTTTCAGGCAACTACTTTCATTTTTAGCTTTAAGTGCTCTTATGATTACCCGTCACTTTCTGTTTGCTTGCTTTGTACACCCTGATATACACTCCATGTATACTAATTTATTATGCAGGCCCCTAAAGATGACATAATGAAACGCTGAAACTGGTAGGTTTCAAAATAAAATAAAATAACATCTTAAGTTACACAGCTGAGGTGAGTTTCATTGACACTGACAAATACTTAACTAGTCGATGTCGCCTGTCCATAATGGACCAACAGAGATTAATTTTGGAGTCAAAAGTGGTCATCGTCGCAGCTTAGTTCTTATAGTTAAAATACTGGACAGAACTGAATTTAAAAATTGTAGTCCAAATTCACCGTTGGCCGAACAAACAAACGTCCGCATTTGAGGCCGCGCCGGTCGCCGGTGCCAAGACTCTGTTCTAGATACGCTGCCAAGACAATCGCTATGGCCTGCTGATTATTCACGACGAGCCGCGGGCAAATTATGTCAGTGGCAGCGGCAGCCGCGCTGTTTCGCCGCCGAGCCGTGATAAACTGCGACGACGCCGCATTACGGCCAGCTGAGGGCGCCGTGCGCGCTGCACGCAGCTTCTAATGGCCTCAGAAGCGCCCGCACTGTACTGATGGCCTCGGCGGGGAGCAATTAACGCTCGGCTACGGTAATCGGAAAGCACCTAGCGATGGCAATACACTGGATGGTACTGTATCACCAGGAGGTATCCGTAACAGCCCTACGTGTGTACCTCAAAAGGAAACGTAATTGTGAAAAACGTTTTTGCTCAGCTGCCTTGATATCTAAGCGCGCATTGTAAGTGGACCATCGAGATGCACACCAAGCAAAGAAATACTGCTTATTGTAAATACTGTCAGAGGAAAAGCTAGTACACCCACCTCGAAGTTTCCAATTCACTGAATATACACTACTGGTCATTAAAATTGCTACACGAAGAAGACATGCAGATGCTAAACGGGTATTCATTGGACAAATATATTATACTAGAACTGACATGTGATTACATTTTCACGCAATTTGTGTGCATAGATGCTGAGAAATCAGTACCCAGAACAACCACCTCTGGCCGTAATAAAGGCCTTGATACGCCTGGGCATTGAGTCAAACAGAGCTTGGATGGCATGTACAGGTACACCTGCCCATGCAGCTTCAACACGATACCACAGTTCATCAAGAGTAGTGACTGGCGTATTGTGACGAGCCAGTTGCTCGTCCACCATTGACCAGACGTTTTCAATTGGTGAGAGATCTGGAGAATCTGCTGGCCAGAGCAGCAGTCGAATATTTTCTGTATCGAGAAAGGCCCGTACAGGACCTGCAATATGCTGTCATGCATTATCCTGCTGAAATGTAGAGTTTCGCAGGGATCGAATGAAGGGTAGAGCCACTGGTCGTAACACATCTGAAATGTAACGTCCACTGTACAAAGTACCATCAATGCGAACAAGAGGTGACCGAGACGTGTAACCAATGGCACCCCATACCATCACGCCGGGTGATACGCCAGTATGGTGATGACGAATACACGCGTCCAATGTGCGTTCACTGCGATGTCGCCAAACACGGTTGCCACCATCATGATGCCGTAAACAGAACCTGGATTCATCCGAAAAAATGACGTTTTGCCATTCGTGCACGGAGATTCATCGTTGAGTACACCATCGCAGGCGCTTCTGTCTGTGATGCAGCGTCAAGGGTAACCGCAGCCATGGTCTCCGAGCTGATAGTCCACGCTGCTGCAAACGTCGTCGAACTGTTCGTACAGATAGTTGTTGTCTTGAAAACGTCCCTATCTGTTGACTCAGGGATCGAGACGTGGATGCACGATCCGTTACAGCCATGCGGATAAGATGCCTGTCATCTCGACTGCCAGTGATATGAGGCCGTTGGGATCCAGCACGGCGTTCCGTATTACCCTCCTGAACCCACCGATTCCATATTCTGTTAACAGTCATTGGATCTCGGGCAACGCGAGCAGCAATGTCGCGATATCATAAACCACAATCGCGATAGGCTACAATACGTCCTTTATCAAAGTCGGAAATGTGATGGTACGCATTTCTCCTCCTTACACGAGGCATCACAACAACGTTTCTCCAGGCAACGACGGTCAACTGCTGTTTGTGTACGAGAAATCGGTTGGAAACTTTCCTCATGTCAGCACATTGTAGGTGTCGCCACCGGCGCCAACCTTGTGTGAATGCTCTGAAAAGCTAATAATTTGCATATCACAGTATCTTATTCCTGTCGGTTAAATTTCGCGTCTGTGGCACGTCGTCTTCCTGGTGTAGCAATTTTAATGGCCAGTAGTGTACATTGTTTCAACAGTATATATGGAGTACATGAAATGATTAAATTTACAGATCAACAGCCCAAGCGATTCTGAGGTACCAGCTATCAATCCACTCTGAAACATCCATATTAGTACGTGGGTTAGCTTCCACCGTGGGCAGTGCAAGCGCTGACTCTGGAATTTAGTCGATCGTACAGGTGGCGAACACGTTGGATACGTTACGCCACACCTGTTCGACCTGTGCAAGTAGTTCTGTAAAAGCTGTTGGTTGACGAGTCACTCGGGTCACTTCTCGTACCGTCAGATCTCGCACGTGCTCGATTGGAGATAGGTGCAATGCTTGTTGGTCAAGGAAGTTGCTGCACATCTTGCATGTTGAGTTTCAAAGGCAGTGGCTGGGCGATGATTATCCTGTTGGAACAACACACTACCTTCTTATTGCAAGACCGGCGAAAGCAGCGTCTAACAAGACTCTCGATGTACCGAGCGCCGCTTAGCTTCCCCTCCAGAAATACCAAAGGTAGACTGGAGTTGTACCTTATCGTGCTGGGTCGGGTAGAGTCAGTGTGTCTTGGACGAATGCACTTTACGAGACAGCGCTCACCACATCTACGTCGTACGTGCAAATAACCATCATTTGAGTGCGGGCAGAATTTACTTCCGTCGCTGAAGACCTCGGTGCGCCGTTGCATTTTCAAAGTGATCCTCTGATGGCACCTGCCGAGCCGTGAACGTCGATGCTGTAAAAAGAGTAGAAGACGGGCTAGGGGTGTGCGACCCCTTAGTCCCACTGCTAATAACTGGTTCAGGACCGTGTTGACATGTTTGGGCTCACAAGCCTTCCTGACCTGTGTTGTTGTAGCTGTACTATCTGCCACTGTTGCCCTTACAATATGTCGATCCTGGAGAGCGTCTGCGCTGCGTGGATGTCCATTTCTCGTCTATGGATGTGAAAATGTTGACGTGAACGCCGATACCAGCATTGTTGCACAACTAATCCAGCGCGTCCATCTTGTGTGGCAATTTCCCGAAAGGATCATCCTGCTCATCGGAAGGCCACAGTTTGATCCATTTCGAACTCGTTCAGTTGGCTATAGGAAGCACAAGTGGGTTTCTATGGCATGGTTGTCTGCTTGCTTCACACGTTTGCACAATACTGAGAATTTTGGATGTGAACATTCCCTATTAAATGGATGGAGCACTGGTAGCTACTTATACCACTACACTTACCGCCGGCGGTCGACGTTGAATCCATTATCACATCTATTATACTCCCGGTGGCGTATTCCATCTTTGGGTCAAAATCGACGTCCTCTTTCCAAGTTCGGAAAATAGATGCTTGCAGAGTGATATCAACGTATAAAGGACGCGAAATTTGATACAGGGGAAAAGGTTTCAACAGGTCCATGTCTCGAATCGCAAGACCTTGAATTAAAGATACGGGTACCTCTTTCTATGGTGGTTCAACAGCATGCCAGCGTTCATCAGTCGTAGTGGTTGGCGACCGATGGTGTGCCAGAGCTTCAACAAACCAGAGTTTCAGCAAACTGTGTATGAGCAGACACTTTCAAAGGACGAAAGATGTGCAGAACGTACTGGCTTAGGCAACAGTCGAATGGCGTATATATCAAGGATGGTCGGGACATCACGGGCAGCACGCGGCCTTGTATTATCTTGTTGAATAATGATGTTATTGTGAGCCGGCCGGGGTGGCCGAGCGATTCTAGGCACTACAGTCTGGAACCGCGCTACCACTACGGTCGCAGGTTCGAATCCTGCCTTGGGCATGGATGTGTGTGATGTCCTTAGTTAGGTTTAAGTAGTTCTAGGGGACTGATGACCTCATAAGTTAAGTCCCATAGTGCTCATAGCCATGTAACCCATTTGTTACTGTGACCTCTTGGAAAGAATGCAACCATTGGCCTTAAAACTTTTCAAGAGCAACTCCTGCTGTCCAAATTACCGGTAGTGACAACCAGAGACGATGTGTCAGAAGGTAGCATGCAAAACGAGGGAAGAAAAAGTCTTCGTAATCCTCAACATTAAAGCAGAAATCGCTGATCTCAGAGTAGGTAGTCCACGTGCATCTACATCATACTCCGCAAGCCTCCATCCCTGTCCCAATTGCGAGCGGCGTGTGGGAAGAAAGATTGTTGGTAAGCCTCTATATTAGCTCTAATTTATCGAATTTTCTGGTTGTGGTCATTTCGCGAGATGTATGAATTGTACAATTCTTCCCGGAATGTACTCTCTCGAGATTTCAATAGCAAACTTCCTCGTGATGTACATTCCTCTCTTGTAACGTTGCCACTGGATTTTGTTGAGCAGCACTGTAACGCAAAAAATCCGTGAAAAAACAGTCCAGATCGTGATGGTTATTCTATTGAAATAACCAGTTTCGGCCTAGTCTTAGGCCGTCTTCATAACGACACCATCAGCTGAGGTTTACGATGTCTAGAACAGCCAGTAGACCTCAGTCGCTGACACCGGTCCTGTTAATAAAATATTGCGATCTAGATTGTTTTTTCATTCATTTTGAATAGCTTACAAGCTTGTTGTTTACGAAGAATGTTACCAAAAATGTTGAATCTATGCAATGCTCTCGCGACGGCTAACCGATCCCCTGAAGAAACGGATCGCTCTTCGTTGGATACACTGTGTGTCTTCTGTCAGTCCTATCTGGGAAGGGCCCCACATGAACAGCACTCGTTCGAACATGAGTCTTGTATGCTACTTCCTTCGTCGATGAGATACATTTCCTCAAGAGTCTTACTGTGAATCTCAGTCCAGTATCTGCTTTGCATTTGCTTTTAGTGTTTATTCCGTTTGATGTTGCCATGGACTCACTTTTCTACTGTTGGATTGGTGAAAAAGCTAATCAGGTATCCAACTTTGGCCATTGTTTAACTCTGCTTCAAATACGAGTGCACATATTTACAGCATGTGCTCCAAACACAAGTCACCCATCAACAACACGGAGTCGATCCATAACACATCACGTCACTGCATATGAGATTTACAGGGGCGGACAAAAGTATGTAACACCAGAAACACAACATATTACCATATCTCACAGTATGTCGGAAAGCCGTTGGCATTAAAACACAGGTCCATTTGGTTTTCAGGGGAATCTTCTACTACTCATCCTGCAAAATAATGGCAAGTCCAGTTAATAGCACCCTTCTCTCCAAAGTATCTCTAATAATACAGACATCGAATAACTGTGGTGGCCAGGGACAATGGGATAGTTCATCCTCGAGATCAAAATAGGCGACCAGGACGATACGGGCAGAGTGAACAAGGGACCTGCCGTCTTTGAACAAAGCGTCACGATTGGGGAACGAACATAGTACCGCGGGAAAGACCTGATCAATTAAAATTGTCACTTAACCTTGGAATTAATTCAGTTTTGCAGCATAACCATGGGGCCCATGGAATTATTTCGTATGGCTGCTCATATCATCAGTCAACCCCGCGATGTTTGGCTCTTGGTACAAAAATTCATCCAAAAGTTGGAAACAGTATCAAACAAGACGCCTCAGACCAAACGACATTCTTCCATTGCTCCATAGTCCAGATTTTATGGCTTCGGCGACACGTTTTCCCATTACGGACATTTGAATCATTGATGACAGAATTTGGAATTCCAGTTCGCCCTGCACTTCCCTCCTTCTGGAGCCCCATTAGTGTCATTTTAGTGCTGACACGCTTTGCGAAAGCGACATTCAGTTCTGCAGTGACTTTAGCAGCTTTCGTATAATTTTTCGTCACTGTTCAACGACCGTCTCTCACTGCCACTCAACACTTTCGTCAGCGTTGAGACTTACCGTGATGATGGTTTTACGATTTCTCTGTATGTGGTGTAGATCTTCGACACAGTGCCTCTCGAAAAGTCAAACAATTCGGCCACCTCGTTTACAGAAGCACCCACCATACGAGCATCAACAATCTGCCCACATTCGAATTCACTTAGCTCCCATATAATGCACTCACCGATCTGATCAGCACTGACACTTGAAACGTACTGAAGAGATTGCACAATTGCCCTCCATGTTCAAATACAACAGCGCAACCTGCTGGTGTGGCCAGCATCTGCATTTACACTCCTGGAAATGGAAAAAAGAACACATTGACACCGGTGTGTCAGACCCACCATACTTGCTCCGGACACTGCGAGAGGGCTGTACAAGCAATGATCACACGCACGGCACAGCGGACACACCAGGAACCGCGGTGTTGGCCGTCGAATGGCGCTAGCTGCGCAGCATTTGTGCACCGCCGCCGTCAGTGGCAGCCAGTTTGCCGTGGCATACGGAGCTCCATCGCAGTCTTTAACACTGGTAGCATGCCGCGACAGCGTGGACGTGAACCGTATGTGCAGTTGACGGACTTTGAGCGAGGGCGTATAGTGGGCATGCGGGAGGCCGGGTGGACGTACCGCCGAATTGCTCAACACGTGGGGCGTGAGGTCTCCACAGTACATCGATGTTGTCGCCAGTGGTCGGCGGAAGGTGCACGTGCCCGTCGACCTGGGACCGGACCGCAGCGACGCACGGATGCACGCCAAGACCGTAGGATCCTACGCAGTGCCGTAGGGGACCGCACCGCCACTTCCCAGCAAATTAGGGACACTGTTGCTCCTGGGGTATCGGCGAGGACCATTCGCAACCGTCTCCATGAAGCTGAGCTACGGTCCCGCACACCGTTAGGCCGTCTTCCGCTCACGCCCCAACATCGTGCAGCCTGCCTCCAGTGGTGTCGCGACAGGCGTGAATGGAGGGATGAATGGAGACGTGTCGTCTTCAGCGATGAGAGTCGCTTCTGCCTTGGTGCCAATGATGGTCGTATGCGTGTTTGGCGCCGTGCAGGTGAGCGCCACAATCAGGACTGCATGCGACCGAGACACACAGGGCCAACACCCGGCCTCATGGTGTGGGGAGCGATCTCCTACACTGGCCGTACACCACTGGTGATCGTCGAGGGGACACTGAATAGTGCACGGTACATCCAAACCGTCATCGAACCCATCGTTCTACCATTCCTAGACCGGCAAGGGAACTTGCTGTTCCAACAGGACAATGCACGTCCGCATGTATCCCGTGCCACCAAACGTGCTCTAGAAGGTGTAAGTCAACTACCCTGGCCAGCAAGATCTCCGGATCTGTCCCCCATTGAGCATGTTTGGGACTGGATGAAGCGTCGTCTCACGCGGTCTGCACGTCCAGCACGAACGCTGGTCCAACTGAGGCGCCAGGTGGAAATGGCATGGCAAGCCGTTCCACAGGACTACATCCAGCATCTCTACGATCGTCTCCATGGGAGAATAGCAGCCTGCATTGCTGCGAAAGGTGGATATACACTGTACTAGTGCCGACATTGTGCATGCTCTGTTGCCTGTGTCTATGTGCCTGTGGTTCTGTCAGTGTGATCATGTGATGTATCTGACCCCAGGAATGTGTCAATAAAGTTTCCCCTTCCTGGGACAATGAATTCACGGTGTTCTTATTTCAATTTCCAGGAGTGTATTCTTAAAGGAACACAGCGCCATTTGACTGTATTGTTATTTATTTGATTACGGCTTAGGTTTCAGCCTTTTATGCAATCTTCAAGAGATAGAGTTTATGTGCTTACCAAATATCGCAATATATCAAGCTTAAAACTGGCCATTATGTATTTATGTTCACGTAAACGTTTCTCGCAGTTTTCAATATTGATGTCCATTTCCTGTGTCTTTAATTGTTCCTCGTTGTCCTCCTTCACGATGAACTTATCGAAGATGTGTCTACTGGTGAAACTGCCATCGGAGTGCAGTCATTCAATTGTTTAGCATTATCCGTAGCGTTTGTCGACTTAATGTTGAATAATTCATTTCAAGTGAGCACGTATCGCTGCAACTAGTGCCCTCAAAAATAACTTCAGCCCCAGTAATGATCTGTCCGAAAGATTCACTAGAATCGTATTAGCCCATAGTATACACATCAAAAAAAAGTTCGATTCGGAGAGTTCCGGAACCTGTACAGAAAACTGCAATAGAGATCAACACAAACATCATTTCCGCCCTTTTTATTGCTCATGAAAACCACACATTGCATGTTGTACCACCATACAGCGAGACCTTCAGAGGTAGTGGTACGGATTGCTACACACACTGGTTCCTGTAATACACAGTAGCACGTCGTCTTGCATGATGCATGCTTTATTCGCCGTGGCGTACTATTCACAAGTTCATAAAAAGACTGTTGGTCCACATTGTCTCACTCCTCAACGGCGATTCACCGTAGATCCCTCAGAGTGGTTGGTGGGTGACGTCGTCCATAAGCAGCCCTTTCCAATCTAACCCAGGCATGTTCGAAAGGGTTCATGCCTGGAGAAGATGCTGGACACTCTAGTCGAGCGATGTAGTTATCCTGAAGGAAGTCATTCACAAGATATGCCCGATGTAGGTGCGAATTGTCGTCTGCGAAGACGAATGCCTCGCCAACATGCTGCCGATATGGATGCACTATCGGTCGGAGGATGGCATTTACGTATCGCCAAACACGTCTCCGACGATTGTCTGGTTGAAGGCATATGCAACACTCATCGGTGAAGAGAACTTGATGCCAATCCAGAGCAGTCCATTCGGCATGATGTTGGGGCCATCTGTACCGCGCTGCATGGTGTCGTGGTTGCAAAGATGGATCTCGCCATGGACGTCGGGAGTGAAGTTGCTCATCATGCAACCTATTGTACACAGTTTGAGTCGTAACACGACGCACAGTGGCTGTACGAAAATGATTATTGAACATGGTGGCGTTGCTGTCAGGGCTCTTCCGAGCCATAATCCGTAGGTAGTGGCCATCCACTGCAATAGTAGCCCCTGGGCGGCCTGAGCGAGGCTTGCCATTAACAGTTCCTGTCTCTCTGTACCTCCTTCACGTCC
This sequence comes from Schistocerca americana, assembly GCF_021461395.2. NCBI lineage: Eukaryota > Metazoa > Arthropoda > Insecta > Orthoptera > Acrididae > Schistocerca > Schistocerca americana. The sequence goes on from NC_060122.1 coordinate 202,375,337, forward strand.
GAACAACATCGCTTTGGTTCACTTCGAGACGCCTGGTTCACTTCTTGAGGGCCCTTCCTAACTGTGCGGACGCGATCGAACCGCGGTACTGACCGTCTAGGCATGGTTGAATTACAGACAACACGAGCCGTGTACCTCCTTCTGATGGAGGACTGGAAGTGATCGGCTGTCGGACCCCCTCCGTCTAATAGGCGCTGCTCATTCAAGATTTTTTAGATCTTTGAGTGGGTTTAGGGACATCTCTGAACAGTTAAAGGGACTCTGTTTGTGATACAGTATCGACAGTAAATACCTATCTTCAGGAGTTCTGGGAACTGGGGTGATGCTAAATTCTTTTTGATGTGTGTCATAAACCTTGCAGGTTTATGGTAAACGTCAGTCATGAAACTCTTTCAGACAGTCTTCGACGAGAAATACGCACATGGTTTTGGTTTTAGTGGAATTCTTGTGTCTGCTGAAATTAGTATGTCGATAAAGCATTTCCCGGTTCTAACAGCCTGCATACAATGCTCGGAACTAGCAGTAAAATCGTGCGTTAAACGCGAACATCATCAATGTCAGAGTGCATTGAGCAGGGGCTGCACGGCCTGTGGATGCGGCGATAAATACCAGCAGCCCATAGACCTTGCGCCTGTGCCGAACTACAAAGCTGTGTATTGTGCCAACATAGCGATCCAAACGCAGTTACAGAACAATTTGGCTGACTTCATTGCTTTCTCGCGCCCAGCTGTCAGCGCTCCCTTCATTTAGACGCGAATATTTGAGTTTGATTTCACGTATGGCATCCGCAACAGGGCTGACCGGTCACAGCGGGGAGAGGCCTTTGAGAGACTCCTGAAACAGGCCTTTGTCTCGTATCGGAGTCCGTGCGTTCGGCCGAGCAGTGTTTTGCGTTCGTTGGGTTTGCAATCGCCAAAAAAAAATGTAGCTGGCAAGCCCTTTTGAAAAACGGCATATCCGTGGTGAATTTCGAATCTACACTTCAATATCGTCGGATGTTTTCCGGTACATAAACAAGAAATCGTGCCTGATCCTAAAGTGAGTAAAAATTGCCTCTTTGGTTTTCTGTGTATTGTAGCTTGAAAGGAAGCGACATTCGGGAACAGTTACACGTAGGGTAACGCAGTGAAAATGTCGAGAGTAAGTACGAAAAAATTTGACCAAAGTGCTAAACAAGATAACTGTTCTTTAAAATTTCTTGTCACTTTTCACGTAATTCAGTCATCGATGATCAAACAAAAGATAATCGGAAGGCAAAGAGTGGAAAAAAGACTATCAGAAACGCTAAATTTATCGTTTTGTTAATATAAAGACGGTATTTTAAACCGATTACTGCATACATACTCACTAACTGCGATGGATAGAAACAAACTGACTAAATTCATCGATCACAAATAATGCAGTTGATAGTGCAAACGAGCCAATGCCTTTGCTTAACCTGAGTAAGCCCTCTGCACTATGTATGTAACTTTCTTCAAGTACATATTCAGTATAGTCGATTCTATTTACTTGTTTGCTCGCGTCAGGAAACATATACCATGTAATCAAAATAACACACAGACAATTTTTGTCTGGTACTACAAGTATTATTAGATGTCCACAAACAGGTTACATAACAAAATACATTTTAAATGCTGTGTGACGAGTATTTAGCCACCTCACAGGCTATCAGTTCTTTGAAGGAGGCAGCAGCTAGACACAACTTGCTGATGAGGAGGTGATGGGTTTGCCTTCTCCGCATTCGCAGAAGATGGAGTCGCAAGAAAATCCCCACTTCTTCATGTTGCTCTTGAAATATTACGTGAGTCTACTACTCGTACACAGTTGAATATTCCTAACACGTTCCGTCATCCAGCTTGCGTCTCCGTTGACAGCAGGAACTTTTATGGTCACCTATACGCAAGTGGCACGTAGATTGAAGTCACTCCTTCAAAATTAGCAAGATGGAGTACGAGAATAAGTTGCGCTCCTTGTATTTTACGTCTTCCAATTATGTTATACAAACAACCTAAGTAAACGTATTTCACCGGCGTGACAAAATTTACCATTGTCTTCCAAGACATAGAGCAAATGAAAAACACATAATTGACGAATGTAAAATGCAGGTATTTCATAAATTAGGAATATAAATTTTACAAGACTACGCGCTAAATGAATAACTTATTGTGATTACAGCTAACATATTATTGTTTATTGCGGTTATGATTATTATTTGTGTGTACCTGTCTATATGTGACGGCTTTGCAGCCATAGCTCAAAAAATGGTTCAAATGTCTCTGAGCACTATGGGACTTACCATCTGAGGTCATCAGTCCCCTAGAACTTAGAACTACTTAAACCTAACTAACCTAAGGACATCACACACATCCATGCCCGAGGCAGGATTCGAACCTGCGACTGTAGCGGTCGCGCGGCTCCAGACTGTAGCGCCTAGAACAGCTCGGCCACTCCTGCCGGCAGCCATAGCTCAGTTTTTAAGATTACTCGAAAGCTTGTCTAGCTCTCAACCAGTCGTTGGCTAGTTGCAGGAAAAAAAAAACTTTTGTAATGAAATTGTGGACCGCATCTCCTGCTGAAAATACTCTTCTAAGTAACCGCTGTCAAAAGAACTCGATCTCTGTCGTTATGCACATAAGAAAAATATGAAATAACCCAAAAATATTATTAAAATTTAGTAATACCGGCTATAACACAGAGTAGGGCATTTAGCTGGTTAGTATAAAAGGTATACACCATTTGAAATACAGTCATGAAGATGTATTTCCACGTTATTACAAGTGTCGGTGAAACTAAGACGGTAATCCTAATCCAAAGGCTTGAGCTTCCATTCAAATACGATATCAGATTTATTTCCATCATTTATCGTTATCGATCACCCCCCCCCCCCCCCCCCCCCCCGATTCATAATAAAATCCGAAGGTTGCTGCTTTCCTCTCTGAGCATTATTTGCGTATGTTAAACATACCAACCTGCACCATGGTTAGACTTCATTATTAACCTTCACCTCTCTCTTCCCCTCCCCACCCCTTAAGTCCTCCACTACCCACCCCAGCCTCCTCCCCATAATTGACTGCTAATCCTGTAAGAAGGTAATGGCCTACCACTTTCAATAGAACCATTCCTATTAATGCACTGAAGTGTTCACACAACCTTATGGGCAAGGGCACGCTATTCCGAAGTTTAGGCTTAAGTTTATGACACAATGCGAAGCGATCAGTAACAACTGAATATACATTCTGTAATATTGTGTACTTTATTACAAGAGCAGAAGTGACAGTGCTAAAGTTACTATCCACAGTAGCAATGTTAATTTTCTCCGAGTATCCATCATACCCAAAATTAAATAATATGCCGCTTTTAAGCAAAGTCTTAAATCATTCGGTCTGAAATAAGATGTGTCAAAATGTGCAAATATGCAAATACAGCACAATGATCTTGACAATGAAACAGTATCAACAAACTGTTTATATGTTCAAATGTGTGTGAAATCGTATGGGACTTAACTGCTAAGGTCATCAGTCCCTAAGCTTGCACACTACTTAACCTAAATTACCCTAAGGACAAACACACACACCCTTGCCCGAGGGAGGACTCGAACCTCCGCCGGGACCAGCCGCACAGTCCATTACTGCAGCGCCTTTGACCGCTCGGCTAATCCAAAAACTGTTTATATCCAGAAACTTTTTTTCGTGGCATGCTGCCACTGGATGGTAGGTCCGCTACTGTTCAATACTGAGAAAATCGGATTTTATTTCGCCCGTCTCAGTTGCACGGATATAAAATTCAGCTGACTAAATAAAAAAAAGTCCAATTTCCTCACAACCATTTTAATTGTAAAAGCGTATCATTAATATAAATCAAGTAATTATGATGTAAATATACCGAAAACAAACTAACACACACATACACACACACACACACACACACACACACACACACACACACCTGGGCGTTTTTTATGTTAATAAACCTAAAGGTGGGCACAATGAAGCTGACGAGGAAAGTTTACCTTAAGTTAGGCAATCCATCTCGTATCATTCGGCCCAGTTAACGCATGATGTAAAATGAGTTGCCCATAACGGTTCATAAAACGTTTTCCTTATCAGTTTTATTGTGCTCGTGCGCAAAGGTAGTTGTATATCAGGGAAAGTATGAATTTAGTTAAATATTGAAAATTATTACCGGTAGGCATAAAACAATCATTTACCCATTTAACTAAATTATTTATCGGTCAATTGTCTTGGAAGCAATTTATAAATAGAAATATTTAAAATCACATTGCCAACACTGTTTTGTTTCAAAGGAAAATTATTCAATGCAGAAGCTTCTATGCATATTAGATTATATTACAAAACGTACTTCTTCAAAAACTCTGTTCAAACAGCTGCTCGTCGTGCAGCTGGTGCTTCCACATAGTTCATATCCAGATTCTTAGAATATGAATTCTGCACTGGATTCTTCACCACTGTCAGGCACTTAGTTCATGTGTAAGTGTTTGAAACCACAGTATCTTCTGTCACGACACACGTTCTAACTGTTTGAGATTGATATACTGTACAGGGTGAGTCGCGTAAGATGTAACATCCCCTTTATTCCGGGGACGATTGCACGTATCGGCACTCGATTTCCGGCGAATCATAGCGGACTATGGGGCACATACGTTGGTACATGCACAATAATCACAACGTTTATATTGTCCGAGATAATGAGGCAAGTACATGTTTTTTAAATGGGACGCTGTTCGTTTTTATCATCATTCGAACGTTCTGGAAAAGACGCTTATAGTGATGTAACACATGTTGCTATTGTGATTCAAACATTTCTTAAAAGAGGGCGGATGAGGATTTACCTACGTAGCGTAGGCCATGCATGCTGCATAGAGCACGGCAACTCGGCCCGCGGGTCGCGCGAGGCGTGTTTACAGTCTGCAGCCGCTCCCGACCGCCTCGACCTTCAAAAAATGGTTCAAATGGCTCTGAGCACTATGGGACTTAACTTCTGACGTCATCAGTCCCCTAGAACCTAGAACTACTTAAACCTAACTAACCTAAGGACATCACACACATCCATGCCCGAGGCAGGGTTCGAACCTGCGACCGTAGCGGTCGCGCGGCTCCAGACTGTAGCGCCTAGAACAGCTCGGCCACTCTGGCCGGCGCCTCGACTGTCAGTCATACAATATTTCTCAGCGCCTTTTAAGCTAAGTTTGAATCACAATAGCAACATGTGTTACATCACTATACGTGTCTTTTCCAGAGCGTTCGAATGATGGTATAAAAAGTACAGGGCTATTAGAAATGATTGAAGCGATTTCATAAATTCACTGTAGCTCCATTCATTGACATATGGTCACAACACACTACAGATACGTAGAAAAACTCCTAAAGTTTTGTTCGGCTGAAGCCGCACTTCAGGTTTCTGCCGCAGAGCGCTCGAGAGCGCAGTGAGACAAAATGGCGACAGGAGCCGAGAAAGCGTATGTCGTGCTTGAAATGCACTCACATCAGTCAGTCATAACAGTACAACGACACTTCCGGACGAAGTTCAACAAAGATCCACCAACTGATAACTCCATTCGGCGATGGTATGCGCAGTTTAAAGCTTCTGGATGCCTCTGTAAGGGGAAATCAACGGGTCGGCCTGCAGTGAGCGAAGAAACGGTTGAACGCGTGCGGGCAAGTTTCACGCATAGTGATGTGAAAGATTCAGTGTTTAAACCTCCTCTACCAAGAAACGTGCCAGAACTGCGAGCTCGCATCATCAATGCTTTCGAACTCATTGATAGGGACATGCTGCGCCGAGTGTGGGAGGAACTTGATAATCGGCTTGATGTCTGCCGAATCACTAAAGGGGCACATATCGAACATTTGTGAATGCCTAAAAAAACTTTTTGAGTTTTTGTATGTGTGTGCAAAGCATTGTGAAAATATCTCAAATAATAAAGTTATTGTAGAGCTGTGAAATCGCTTCAATCATTTGTAACAACCCTGTATAGCGTCCCTTTTAAATAACATGTACTTGCCTCATTATCTCGGTCAATATAAACGTTTTGATTATTGCGCATATACCAAAGTATGTGCCCTATAGTCGGCTATGATTCGCCGAACACCGCTTGTCGATACGTGCAGTCGCCCCCGGAATAATGGGGGTGTTACGTCTCACGCGACTCACCCTGTATAACTTGCTCCTACAACGTTGTCTACAAAGATTTTAAATTGACTTGTTCGAGACGATTAATGCTTTCTTAAATAATTTTTACACGATTTCCTTTTTTGGCAATAATCAATAACCTCTTCCTGATACTATTCCAAACAACTAGACGGTTATTACATGAGCAGAATAACTGTTTGTGATGATTACAAGTAGTTCGCTCTACAAGCCAATAGCTACTTTAGAACTGCAGCTATCCTTCTTGTTATCCTTCCTGATAAAAATGATAGCAGTAACGAAACTAGTGTACAAACTGAGTTATAATTTTTTTTCGAATCTTGCAGTACGTTGAGTGATTTAGGTAAACGACGAATGAACAAAAATTTATGCGCCTTATTTTTGATCATACGACTGTGTAGTATAATTTCATTCACCTGCGCAGCCAGTAGGAGACTGATGCTGTGCGCAGGTTCTCTCTACCTGTTTAAAGGCAGAAAACATACATGGGTAATCATCAGGAAAAGATGCAGAATCCTCAATAAATAACAGGAGAAACACCTGTTATACTTGGTTAGCGAATGTCAGGGGTCTGAACTACTCCACCATGATTGGTTTTCGACAGAGGCACCCACTGTTGTTGCTGCAGGTGTTTAATTTTCTGTCGCTAGCCCGTCGACGACTCCACTGGTATTCACCACTTTGAGTGCGTGCCTTCTCATCAGTATTTAAAAGCTGTAAGTCGTATGAGACAGATTTATGAAATTAATCTCAGCGGGTACTTGGGGATTTGCAAAGCTTGCCCCTGCTGCCCTGAACTCTTCGTGGTACTGGCCTCACATGCAGTATGTTCGTTACATTGAAATTTTGAACCAAACTCCTTTGCCTGACATATGATGTAGTTGAAACTACTGTACACTTGATCGACGAACGGAAGAGCTCCCTTATTTTTATACTTGTGCTTGTTGGCGCGTACGTAACATCGTTCTTGTAGATTTTTAATATTCGTTCTAAAGGAGATGCAGCTCAGTAGCATGCTTGCCAACATTAATTTCATTATGGACTGAGAAAAAGAGCAAACAATTAATGTTTTGTATAGGACTGTTACAAACAATGGTGAAGACCGTAAATTTGGTATTTATCATAAGCACACTTCCATTGATCATACTGTCCACAACGATTCGTGCCACCCACACGTGTCCATAAGAAGGCCTTTTGCCACACTTTGATTCAAAAACTAGTCACTCGCACTCTAGAGAAAAAAAAATTGATAAATAACTAGGTATTCTCAGGCAAATAGCACTGAATAACGGTTTTATGTCGCAAATAGTTGACAGACTGTTTGCTCATAAATTTCGCAGATATAACGTTACTGATGAGATCATGTTGCAGAAAGACAGGAAGCTAAAATTAAACATTCACCCTACTATACGATGAAAGTATGTCTGAAACAACAGCCAAACAATTAAAAAACACAATCCGTTAGGACAAACAGTTTGTAGGAACACCCAATATAACAAACCTGATACACAGTCTGGAGTTAATAGAATTAACTGTGGAGAGTGTAATAATTTTTATGAGGGTCAGACTGGTAGAAATTTTGGTACTCGTTTTAGGGAAAGCTGCAACAGCAGTGGGAAATGTAAATCGTCGGTTGCGAACCATGTACGTGCAACCTACCACAAGTTAGATGATCTTGAAAACTCTAGAAATTGTACACAGGATCAGCAGAGGCAGGTAACTTAATGTTTAGAAGAGAATGAGATTCATAGGACGTTTAGAGACCAGTCGGAATGCATTTTAAATGGACAGACAGGCGTAAAAATAGGAAATCTTTTGACTGTTTTAGGGACATCTTATGATTTTGGCATGTATTCCTGGCTTTGCTACACCTATTTCTGACTAATGTTTCTTTCTTTCTGTAGTATTTTACATTTGTGCACTACTTGTATCTCACCACATTATATTGTGTTCTGTAGTTCCGTTGTATGTGTGAGAGGCACTGGTTTACTTTAACCTGGAGTCTTTACTTTTCTCATGCCTAGGTTCGTGGATGCCATTGTGTTGTAACCAGGTAGCCACTTTAATATTTTTATATTATGACTCATCAGCTGTTATCATAAGTGTTGTTCTTACAGCGCTTGTCGTTAGTTGCTTTTAATGAGAACGTTCACATTTGGCGTGAGTTCCGATTGTTATAGCATGTTTCATACGTGCATACTTTACATACGTTTACTTTGACACTTACGTTTACTATTTCACATAATATTTTAGAACGTCTTTTCTTTTGACTCACCAAGCAACTTTAATTTTATTGTTCGCTATGGTAGCTGCATATGTAATTATGTCCTTAGATTTTAATTACTTTTATTAACATGTCAGTGTTATCTATCAACTATATTTTATTTAATACAGTTCTTTGTCATGTCTGTTCCTTTCAGTGTAAATGTTCATAAACGTATGGTATCTACTCTAAGTAGAGTCTTTGCGCTCTCTTGTTATGCTCGCAGTATGTAAGATCTTTGTAAGTTTTTCACCATCTGTGTTTCTTCCACCACGCTGGTTACATGGGACTTATCTTATGTGCCTGTTGTCAACATAGTTTTTAACATCATGTTAAGTGTTTGTCACTTTTGAACCTGTCGCAATATGTGTTCTCGCGTGGTGTTCAGAAGAATGAACGGATTTATGCCACCATAAGTTTTTAATAAAACTTTTGGCACCATGTTGCCGCACATGACAACTTCACGTTAATTAAATACGACTGCCCCACTAAGTAATTCTATATTGTTATACTTCTGTATTGTCTAATTTGTGAACTTTGTGTGATGTTTTTTGGGACTGATTGCTTCCAGACCACCTGATGACGACAAAATGTTGAAAATGTAATCATGATATATAAACAATGAAGATTTTTGATGCAGCCTAAGCAAAATGACAATTTTCAGTAACCTTATCAAGGCTGTTGATCCAGTCCTTACGTTATCAAGAAATGTGCCTTGTCGAGTCGAATTTTTCTTTAACTGACTAGAGTTCTGTTGCTGCTGGTGAATCAGAAGACCACCGACAAACTTTCGGATGATATTCAGGGATAACTTCTGAGTATTTTTGTACAAGGGACCCACGGTCTTCGGTGGTTCGTTACAGAGTAATAATGTAATTATTATTTTTCGGTTTGTTTCTGTAAAAATACCTTCGCAACAGAGAAGTAGCCTGTAATATGAAATACCGAGGACGTACGACACAAAGCACAACGTACAGCTGCAAAAGTAAAGTGACGTACTTCGCTGAGAGAGCAGCGTCGCTCTTCCATTGTCATTGCTCTGAGTGAACCCATGCAAGGCCTGCATATCGTCGACTTCTCGATCGGTTGACCTATCCACCATGCTATGTGTCACTGTTAACATAAACTAACACTGCCGCAAAACAAATCCGATAAAGATTCGAGAAATGACAGGTGCAAACCAGAGGACGAAGGTTATGGTAGGCATTTCTGTTGTAAATAGCAATTACCGCGAGTGAATGAACAACACGCACAACGCATTCCATCAACATTGCCACTGTTGTCCACTATTTTCAGCGCAGTATAAATATAAAATTAACTGTGGCATGAAATCAAGCGAAATACAGTAACTGTTTAATCAGCCATTGGAGACCATGGGTCTCTGATGCCGGGATACTTAGAACCCATACCTGAACAACCCCTGAAAATTTGTCGGTTTAATTCCGGTTCACCCTGTAAGCAGCGGTAGCTGTTCTCGTCATCACAAGTAGCGGCTGGTTCCAATTAAAATGCAGCCATTCACAGAGTTCCAGTGGGGGCTGTAGATATCCTACGGCAGCGAAACTTCGTAGATATTGCAATCCATTAATGCGGAATCGATTTACGCTCTGAAACAATATTCCCAGTTTCGGCTACCGGGTGCAAATCAAGCGCTGTGAATGCAAGAAAGACGTATAGACATCTTTCTACGTGTAATCGATTATGAACGGGACATGGGCAGAAAAGGACAAACAAGTGAGAGAGGCGTAATAATGAGTTTATTATTAACCATCGTTTACACAGTTTGTTTAATATGAGCACCTGAGACGTCGAAGAGATGCTGTACAGCGCCGCACCTGGTGGCTAAAATTGGAGTTTTTTTTGTCCAGCGTAAACCGACTCTACAGTAGCACATTGTTATATCTGCCTACTTTCGCTGCCATACGATAGTTACAGCCCACACTAGACCTCCGAGGCTAGCTGCACTTTAAATACAATCACCCGATAGTTACTCTTTTCTTAGAATGGTTGAAGACTGAAAAGTTTTCGGCAGTGAGGTAACTGAAATCGCAACTGAAATCACTTGTTCACGGTAGCTGTCAAGCCTTTGCCGTCAACGTTATCCCACGTCCTATACTCTGGGCACAAACTATCGAGTCCGATTGGCTGCCGATCATTTCTTAGAGTAGCGCCCTTTCAAATACATCTTAACTTCGAACTGTCCAACAACACTCCAGAAATAAGACGATAAACATTACCACTTCAAGAACCTAGCAGATTAGTCACCCTGAAGAGAATCGCTACCAAGACGGTCGAAAGGTGGATTTTACAGTTGCTCAAGTGTTTCACAATGACGTGGACTATGACCAAAAGGATTGAATGAGAACAGTATTTTCTTTTGAAATGTACCATTACTTTGTGTCCTCGGAGACTTTCGCAATGGCAAGCCTCGTCGCTTCGAAGTGACGCGGCTTGAAAACCTACACGATTTTATTCACATTACTACTTCCTTACACATATTTAGTTTCGCCTTTATGACGCGTATACTATTCTTCCGTCTTCTATATTTCACTACTCTGCATGCCATCCAGTATGATGTCTCTGTCCATAACTAAACGCTAGAGAGTCGGTGCATAGGGATGAACTATTTCAATGTACTACTATCAGGTTTCAACTTGAATTGTCATACCACACTCTGACCTGAAGACTGCTAGTGACTTTTAGACGTGGAAAGGACAAGCCATATGACGAAAATACTTATATGGCACAGGTTGGAAATACCGCTTCAGTTGTAAATTTCTTTGTTTTCACACGACCGGTTTCGGACTGTTATAAGCCCATCTTTAAGTCTCGTAGCTGTGCTGTGGTTCCCGAGCGCCGCCTGTACTAGGCGTTCTGTGCTGCCTATGAGCGCAGAACAACCTGTTCTGCGCCCATAGGTAGCACACCGCGCTTGAAGATGGGCTTGTAATAGTGCGGAACCGGTCGTGTGAAAATAAAAAAATTTACAACTGAAGCGTTATTTTCAACCTCTGCTATAATGCTCAGTTGCAGATGTTCTTCCAAAAGGATTGTTTATACTTAAGTGGATTGCCAGTGCATTTTTGCTAGGCTTACGGCTACCTGACGAAATATATTTGGCATGGAAATTAAATGCACAAACGAAATGTGGAAAATAGTTCAGTAATATCGTAGTCGGCCTGTCTCCATATCCAAGTGTCAGCGCGTGTGACTCTTACGCGGAACATCGGGGTGCAAATCCGGGACTGCCAAGGATTTTGCCTTATTGGGAGGACGGAAATGGGTCGCACTCAGCCTCGTGACCTCAGGTGACGAGCTACTTGCATGAGAAGCAGCGGGTGATAGATCTGAAAGACGACAACGGCCGGGAGAACTGTTTGCTAACCCATACCGCATCCGTGTCACCCCATAACGCAGATACGGCTGCTGGTCGACGTCGTGTGGTCTTCTCCACCACAAACCACAATTTTTATAACAGGCCACTAATCTCCATCTATAATGACCATTTTCAAGACCTGAGGAAAACAGTTTTTCTATCGCATCGTGCAAATGTAGGTAAATATGGTACAGTCAGGTATTAACGCTCTTACATGTGTTGGCAGGCCTGAGGCCACGAAAACGACAATTAGAGCCCGTATTTTATGTAATATCAAAGGAAGAAATGTATACGTACGTTTGTAAGAAAAATTGATGAAATATATAAATATGTAATGAAGCAGTTATACGTAATACACAATTTTTTCTACAAAATGTATGTTCACAGGTAGGCTAGTCAAATATCTATGTTAGTTCTTGATAAGCGCACTTCTGCTACAAAGTACTGAAGTACAAGTGTAAGAGAGAGAGAGAGAGAGAGAGAGAGAGAGAGAGAGAGAGAGAGAGAGAGAGAGAGAGAGGGAGAGAGAGAGAGATTGCTCAAATACGCAAGAAGTCAGAGGTGCATATCTTGTAGTCTGTTGATATTCTATAAGGAAACTCAGGTTGAAGCGTTATCAGGAAATGTGCCTTGTCGTATCGAATGGAACTTTTGTTCAACTGTCTAGATCTCTTTTGATGCAGGTTGAACCAGATCGCCACCGATAAACTTTCAGAGGTTGCTCAGAGATACCTACTAAGTATTGTGGTATAAGCGACCCACGGTCACCGGCGACTCGTTACAGAGTAATAATGTTATTGTCATTTTTCCGTTTGTTCTTTAAAAATACAGTGCAGAAGCCTGTAATATGCAATAACCGAATCGTACAACACTACATATAGCTGTAAAAATACTACGAGTTGGTTGTCGTCGCGGTGTGGACAGCGCCGGTGTTCCATTTCCAGTGAACTCAGTAAACGCATACACGAGCTGCATACTGGTCATCTCTCCATCGGTCGACCTATCCGTACTGCTGTATATCACTGGGCAGGCATAGTCGAAGTCTCCAGTTTCTTGATACTGTCGGGAGGCCAGTTGAAGAGACGGCCACTTATGAAATTGACCTGAGCACTTTAGAACTGTTGAGTGCTGGTAAGGATTCAGTCACAGACACTGCAGGATCAGAAGAACAGTTGTCCATCATTGACTTCAAAGTTTCGAAGTACTTACCGTAGAAAATCACAGCTTCAGTCCACTTTGCCCACCTTGTTATCACTGGCTCCGGAGTGAGAAGCTCGACATGTAGCTGCTACTTGTAGCGCTGTACATAAGGACATTTCAAGGAAAGGTTCTTCGTTGGTGATATCAGTGTATTTACATCTGGAAATTGATGTCAAACTGTCTCTGCAGTTTGTTGCAATGCCCAAGCGTTACACCTAACATGCACTAAGCTTGGATAAAATACATTAAGCGATTTCCCCGTTGTCAGGATGTGTGAAGGTGCATTTGTGTACATCGATGCTAGACTCCCTTCTTTTACGTCATCTGGCTATAGTACCTTAAGTTCATCATTAATGAATCTAGCAGCTGTTGAACAATAATAAATTAAATACGGTTTAGATGCAGCCTCAGCGTTCAAATTGCCCACAGTTAGATTAACGATGTAATGGCCTACAGCATCCGTCGTCTCATTAGCAGTAATCCATACAGGCGATTTGCCAGTGCTTGCCCTGATTTTTTCTAATGGAAGAGGATGTAGATGAAGATGAAATGGGAGATATGATACTACGTGAAGAGTTTGACAGAGCACTGAAAGACCTGAGTCGAAACAAGTCCCCCAGAGTAGACAATATTCCATTGGAACTACTGACGGCCGTGGGAGAGCCAGTCCTGGCAAAACTCTACCATCTGGTGAGCAAGATGTATGAAACAGGCGAAATACCCTCAGACTTCAAGAAGAATATAATAATTCCAATCCCAAAGAAAGCAGGTGTTGACAGATGTGAAAATTACCGAACTATCAGCTTAATAAGTCACAGCTGCAAAATACTAACACGAATTCTTTACAGACGAATGGAAAAACTAGTAGAAGCCAACCTCGGGGAAGATCAGTTTGGATTCCGTAGAAACACTGGAACACGTGAGGCAATACTGACCTTACGACTTATCTTAGAAGAAAGATTAAGGAAAGGCAAACCTACGTTTCTAGCATTTGTAGACTTAGAGAAAGTTTTTGACAATGTTGACTGGAATACTCTCTTTCAAATTCTAAAGGTGGCAGGGGTAAAATACAGGGAGCGAAAGGCTATTTACAATTTGTACAGAAACCAGAGGGCAGTTATAAGAGTCGAGGGACATGAAAGGGAAGCAGTGGTTGGGAAGGGAGTAAGACAGGGTTGTAGCCTCTCCCCGATGTTGTTCAATCTGTATATTGAGCAAGCAGTAAAGGAAACAAAAGAAAAGTTCGGAGTAGGTATTAAAATTCATGGAGAAGAAATAAAAACTTTGAGGTTCGCCGATGACATTGTAATTCTGTCAGAGACAGCAAAGGACTTGGAAGAGCAGTTGAATGGAATGGACAGTGTCTTGAAAGGAGGATATAAGATGAACATCAACAAAAGCAAAACAAGGATAATGGAATGTAGTCTAATTAAGTCGGGTGATGCTGAGGGAATTAGATTAGGAAATGAGGCACTTAAAGTAGTAAAGGAGTTTTGCTATTTGGGGAGCAAAATAACTGATGATGGTCGAAGTAGAGAGGATATAAAATGTAGGCTGGCAATGGCAAGGAAAGCGTTTCTGAAGAAGAGAAATTTGTTAACATCCAGTATTGATTTAAGTGTCAGGAAGTCATTTCTGAAAGTATTCGTATGGAAGTACTGAATAGGATTGGTGAGAAGAGAAGTTTGTGGCACAACTTGACCAGAAGAAGGGATCGGTTGGTAGGACATGTTCTGAGGCATCAAGGGATCACCAGTTTAGTATTGGAGGGCAGCGTGGAGGGTAAAAATCGTAGAGGGAGACCAAGAGATGAATACACTAAGCAGATTCAGAAGGATGTAGGTTGCAGTAGGTACTGGGAGATGAAAAAGCTTGCACAGGATAGAGTAGCATGGAGAGCTGCATCAAACCAGTCTCAGGACTGAGGACCACAACAACAACAGCCCTGATTTTTTCTAACTTACATTCAACTGACCGTGACACTGTGTGAAGTATTTGAGAACATGAAAGCTAAGGCAATAAAATTCTTCTGGGGTTGAGGGTGCATTGTCATCTGTAAAATTCTGACGTTTCGGCGACTGTTGCAAGGTGCCTTTCTCAGGGTGCATTGCTAACTGCTGAACGAGCAGTAGCTTGGATTCTTATATACAATGGAAGAGTGATGTCATTGGATGTGAGGGTGAGGGGGAAGGGTATTAGGAGCGGTGGCAGAACGTCAGGAACAGTGCGAGATGAAGATCGATCTTCGAGACGCCCGCATACCGGCGAAATAGCTGTTTAGTTTGAGACTATAGAAATAGCGAAGCGACCCGACAATATGAATAGAGAAGACGGGTACCGACTTCCTGCGTCTTGGCTGCCAGCAGTGATAGCTTTACGGAAGGGCAGCTCTCTAAGAGCAACAGGCCCGCGGTAGGCCACACCGGTGGAGGGTACACTAAGCGCTGACGCGGCCTAGTCGATACTAGGCAGTTAGTAAACAACGCTACGCTGTAGTCGCCGCTCACGCTCCTATTCGCCGATTTCCAGCAATGGCTAGCAGTAAAGGAAACTCCAATGTAGTACACCCATTTCCGACAATGACAACACGCAATGCAAAGACCAATAAAATGAACTCCTAATACCCTTCCTCCTCACCCTCACATCCAATGACAGCACTCCTCCATACTATATAAGTATCCAAACTAGTGCTCATTCAGCAGTTAACAATACACCCTGAGGAAGGCGCCTTGCAACAGTCACTGAAACGTCGGAATTCTACAGATGACAATGCGGCCTCAAACCCTGAAGAATTTAATTGACTCTGACAACGGCCGCAGAAGCGTACGTTTATATGAAAGCTAAGCGTTTGAAACGGGTCATTGTTGTCCACACCGAACTCGTACAATTTAGCTTTGAGTGTAACGGGATTGACCACAGTATGAGAAACGCAAAAAGAAAACATATGTTTTCTTCCTTTGTAGGTATGTAACGACAATGCATGAGACGTACGAAACTGTATCATAATTCTCCAATAATATTAAAATACATAAAATATGTGAAATACGTATTAAATCTCAAAATACCGAAAAATATGTAATTTAAAACCTTGAAATCAGGATCCTTTCAGTGTAATTCACCGACATTTTAATTTTTCTTATAACTACAAATAAAGGGATAGAATACCTAATTACACAAAACCCGGGCTCTATGATCATCATGGACCGAAAGCAATCACCTGCCGTACAACGTGGGTCAGATAAAAGTGGCGCGAAGAGCAGAGTTTCAGAGTACAAGGAAACACAGCAGAGGAAACGAAATACAGTGCTAACTTTATATAGCAGATGTTGAAAGTGACCACTATTCATCTCTTGGAACTTATCAGCCCTGGGCAGCAAGTTGCTGAAGGCGGATCGAAGCTGGGCTGTTGGAATTGCTGCAATCTCATCCGAAATGTTCTTGGAGGCTATAAGGGTTGTTGCGATACACCTTAGACTTGTGGGCTCCCTACACAAAGTACTCGCACACTGACAGATCAGGTGACCTGAGAGACCAGCTTGGGCCGCGACGGGACTGACCTCTGATAACAACTCAGTCAGGCGCGGAAATTGTGTAAACGTACTACAAGTTTCGGCCGGCTGTGTGGGCAGTTGCTCCACCTTATTGGGTGTGGTTATATGCATACATTCACGTTCAGTCGTATCCACTGGTCTTCGCCACTCTTATTTGTCCCACCTGTAAGTAGGCTGTTGATGTTTTCTTATTGGCAACGTTACGTAGCGCACTGTATGAAAATCGCTGGCTGTGCTGTGTGCAGTCTGTGGCTAGTTTGCATTGTTGTCTGCCATTGTAGTGTCGGGCAGCGGCAGCTGGATGTGAACAGCGCGTAGCGTTGCGCAGTTGGAGGTGAGCCGCCAGCAGTGGTGGATGTGGGGAGAGAGATGGCGGAGTTTCGAAATTTGTCATGAACTGCTATATATATTATGACTATTAAGGTAAATACATTGTTTGTTCTCTATTAAAATTTTTCATTTGCTAACTATGCCTATCAGTAGTTAGTACCTTCCATAGTTTGAATCTTTTATTTAGCTGGCAGTAGTGGCGCTGGCTGTATTGCAGTAGTTCGACTAACGAAGATTTTTGTGAGGTAAGTGATTTGAGAAAGGTATAGGTTAATGTTAGTCAGGGCCATTCTTTTGTAGGGATTATTGGAAGTCAGATTGCGCTGCGCTAAAAATATTGTGTGTCAGGTTAAGCACAGTCATGTATAATTTTTCATAGGGGACGTTTCGCACCCTGTATAAAATTTTCGTCCATGACTGGAATAAAGACATAAGCGCTTTCCTAGATCACTGAGAATTTTCCTGCGACTATGGCGCAACACGTGGGACGCACATTTCTGGTGATGACAGTTTAGATTGAAACTAGTTATGAAATAAAAGAAAAAAAATACTATGAAAACTGTTTTGTACTCTTCGGTTAGTACGTGATTATGTCACAATAATCTCCTGTATTTCCCCTATTATGTTAGATTTCATGTGAATACACAATAGAAAATTAATTACAGATGAATATTAGCAATAGTTATGTTGAAGAACTTATCGAAAGAACCCTTTAGGCAGTAGCTCATTTACATTAAGGAGCTTTTGAATTGGAAATGCATGCTGTGCGTGGAGAGAGCGCTAGCAATAGATAACTGAATAGTTCTGGTGTGTCGCGTGACTGGAATATCGACAGACCTCGTACTGGGACTACGGCGCTGCGGTCGTATGTATATGGGCTGGATGTGATGTATTACCCCGTCTGATTTGGCCACGTCGTTGTACCCGATGCAGAGGACACGGTGTAGGAACCGGGCTTTTCAGCTCCACCGTAACAGTGGTACACGATTTGCTGTTGGTAAAGATCGGTTGGAGTATAGCGATGTCGCCGCGAGAGTAGACATGTTGTAACGAAGTACGCCTACCACTCTATGGGCTATAAATGTTCACCAAAATAGCAGCCACGACAAGTGCTCCTAACAAAGATGCTGGAGGATTGTGTCGAAAGATATCCAAGTTTGACGCGGCACGTAAATTGAGGATGTTCTACGAGTATACATGGATACCGTCGCGTCAATCATCGGCTCCCGAGCGAGAATCATTTCTCACGTAAGCAACGAAATGTTAAGATGGATATCGCTGACAACATCAGATTGTAACAGCGAATATACGATACACGTTGAACTCATTACTTAACTTCTGTACAACCATAGTTAGTAATCTTTTTCTTACCTCACTTGTCGGGTACATACCCCATCGCACATGTATCTCTGTTCACTGCATGTCGCATCAGACCAGCAACGTCGGCACTGAACGCCCGAAGCAGGAAAAAGGTAGACTGGCAAGTGAATCGCGGTACACTTTGCTCCACGAAAACGGTAGGGTCCGGGTATGTCGAATATCACAACTATCCAAGAGAGCATCTTTCAGGCCAAAATTGGGATACTGAAACGTCTGCCATAATCTCCCATCGGAAAATGATACTGAAAGCCACTTTTCGATTTAGCTGGACCTGTTTGTTCACTTACAGCACTCCGCAGCCGACCTCCACCTCCAACAAGCTTTTATACTAATCCATCGATTCACAGTTGTGGCAGAAAGGCCTCAGTAACGTTCCATGGACACGAGGCTATCAAATGTTGCCACCACATCACCTGACTATTGGCTACATCTGAGAGATAAACTAAACGAAATGTGTGCTCTTTGGAAACACTTCTGGACATTCTCCATGGATTGAAGGGTGGTTGTGCGGCCAAGCTTCTAGATACCTCCTCAACGCTTACTACGTTTTGCGAAGCCCTTGCCACGACCTGTCATCACTACCATTCTTTAATACACTCTCCATCGATGTCACTGATTGACTTATTCACCACAGATAGACATATGGGATAATAGAGCAGTGTATGATATTTCATGTAACTGTCGACAGTTTACGCTGAAGTTGCAGCATCTCACTGTTTCTTGTTACCTAGGGGTGGCATACGGCGTCCATCGCCTGCTTCTTGCCCTGGTGTGTCTTCACAGTTTCATTCAGCCTTGGGTCCAGTGCTGAAGCCATTGCAATATTGACATACAGCCATTATGTGTACTAAACCGGCACTTTTAAAATCACATATAACATTCTTCGCCCGACTTAACTGGCACAAATATTCATAAGTCACCAGTAAATAATACAGATGAAGTCAATTTCAGTTCAGCAAATTTCGTAATATTTAATGAGGAGCTGTGGGTCGCCATGCAATGTCTGTTCGTTCAAACATGCATGTCTGATGGAACATTGTATTACGTGAATTGTCAACCAGATATTGTACAGTAACATAATATTACATGCCTCGATGGATTAAATCGACAATACCATCGAATGTCCCTCTATCACGGTAACCATATAGTGCGTGTGCGAGCATAAGGAGATACGGACAAGTTTTGCGGCGGGGCGGGATCGGTCTGTACAACAAATTTTCACTCGAAAAGCAGTCAGAATTTTAGCAAGTCCGACCCGACTAATTTTTACGTTCTACCAGTCATAAACCCACAAATGTTCGCGAGTTAAGCACTCGGTCATTTCAGTGGTCTTCTTCGTAAGAAGTGCCTGCCAAAATATTCCTTACAGAATACGAAACAAGGCACGCGGAGTTGTTGCTACGACCAGAAAGTTCACACGCTCATATCTCTTAAACTATTTAATTTAAATACACAAAACTATCATTTAAATGTTCGTAACTCCAGTCGCTTGACGATATGTTCTAACCGTAATTAGCTCACTATTTCCTCATCTTACAGACTAATTTTAAGGAGCGATCTGACATCGTGTTATCCCTAGGCCGGCTAGCAAGCGACTGTTACCGAGGTACCCTCCTATATGCCCACTTCTCTTTTCGCGTGGGAAGAGATTAATTTTGATTGGCTGTTGATCTCAACGACCAATCAGAACGTTCCTTCCAGATCATTCTTTCGGCAAATCTTGCCTTATCCCATCACTAATTTGATAGCAATTAGTGTCAGCAAAACTTGAATTTCTTGTATTTTGTTTAATTAAAATAAAAGAAGTGCGAAATTTCCTTCAAATTGATAAAGAAACTTATTCCGCCTCTAACTTTTATTGGTTGGTTGGTTGTTTTGGGGGAAGAGACCAAACTGCGAGGTCATCGGTCTCATCGGAGTAGGGAAGGACGGGGAAGGAAGTCGGCCGTGCCCTTTCAAAGGAACCATCCCGGCATTTGCCTGGAGCGATTTAGGGAAATCACGGAAAACCTAAATCAGGATGGCCGGACGGGGGATTGAACCGTCGTCCTCCCGAATGCGAGTCCAGTGTGCTAACCACTGCGCCACCTCGCTCGGTCTAACTTCTATTTTGGCTGGTTTTACACAAAAGCAAGCACACACCGACATACCTCTCCTGAATCGTGGTTGCAACATAACTTTCCCACGGTTCGTTTGTGCAAGGTTTTACGTAAAATGAAATATTAAATTTTAACGTATGTCCCACATACACTCTCTCAATCATTCTCACGCACTCACACAGTAAAATATAATCAAATAACAATTTTTGCCGAATTTTGTATTACGAAATGCACATTGACAATTTTTTTTTTAAAGTAAATTCTTCTAGCAGCGGTAGCTCGTCCTGTGAGCGACTTCTCACTAAGCAGTTTGCTTATGATGGAGTCATGTCTCAGTGCAATGACTTTTAATAGAACTGCTCGGGACGGAACGTATATTTTCCTATGGAAATGTCGCACTGTGCCAGCTTGTATCTACGCGAATGGTGATTTTTTCCGGTGATTACTCCACTTAAGATATTAAGCGATTTCTGATATTAAATCACTATGCGATGATATATTATATCCTTCTTGTCAGCCTGAAAATTCTGCTGCGTTACTGAAAGTTGACGGTATGTTTGTACCAATTCAACGCCGGCCGGGGTGGCGGAGCGGTTTTAGGCGCTACAGTCTGGACCCACGTGACCGCTTCGGTCGCATGGATGTGTGTGATGTCCTTAGGTTAGTTAGGTTTAAGTAGTTCTAAGTTCTAGGGGACTTATGACCTCAGAAGTTAAGTCTCATAGTACTCAGAGCCATTTGAACCAATTCAACTACCAGGATGCACTATCCCGGAGAGACCCTTTTAAACGTCACACTCGTTGAAATCGCCAGCTGCTCCAAGATGTAAAGCTCAGTACTGCCCCAGTACAGTAATCTGTACCATTGTGCAGCTATCATCTAATTTACGCGAAATATTTGTCTTTAATATCAGCCATGGCCTGCACAGCAAAGTCAGCGGGGTGGCAGCAGTGAACGCTTCGCTTTTTGGAAACGTCCTCCCTCCCTCTTCCACGTGCCTTTGTCGATAGCCAGAGCTCTGTCGTTCTGCCGTGCCACGTTTTGCATCCGCGCCTGTAGACAAAAGCGGCTGGCTGCCACGTTTGAAATATGGCCATCACATCCACTAAAACTCAACATTATGTCAGAATATCACCGACACATTCACGCGAAAGCGCTGCGGAATTCTCCAAAGGATTTGTCCCCTGTGTCCGCGATGCCAACAATGGTGGCCATTGTTTTCACTCGCCCTCTTTGCCCACTGAAACGCGTACAGGCTTTCATTGACTGTGAAGACGATAAACGGATTCTGTCATCATGCTAGGAGGTAGTGTATAGAAAATTTAGGAAATGACCAATAGTATTACCACCATCACATATGTATCTTATGAATGTGAACACAAGGTAATGTTCAATAAGGCTGTATGAAGAAACGTAAGGTACATTTTAGCGTTATAAATCGAATTTACAGTTGCGAAAAGTCGTGTGGTCCTTAGGTGATCCATGGAAATGAAATGTAATTTTCTTTACAAATAGTATTTTTCTTAATTAATGCAACGGTTTTTCACAAGCTGAACATTATTTTTTTCATAATTTTTCTAAAAGTTTCATTGTGCGTCTCCATAGCACACCTGTGCAATCTAAACTGGCTAGTTACAACCCCAGTTTTCCGAACACGTATCAGTTTCGTTCTTCACATGACGAGCGTCACTCAGCAATAGATTTGTATGTAAATATATTTCCAGAAGTATTCGAAGTGTTCCATTCCTTCATACAACGTGCACCATTTTTGTGCACTCATCTTCTAAGCTTCTTAATGCAGTCTTAAAATGTATCATGTATACCGCGGAGTTCGAAAGCTTGTCTGTAAAGTTTTGCTCGAAAGCTACTTATTTTTAAGCGAGCAGCCAAATACTGAATAAAATCGAATTTATTTTTTTTTGCGTTTGTCTGGGTCCTTTCCTAACATGTAATAAGGGGAGTTGTTTGTGTCCAAAAGAAGAAACAGTTTTTTTATTCTAAATCCAGTAGAAAATGACCGTGGGCATGGTTAAATGCGATTCGAGTCGATAAAGAGCTTGTCTGTTCCTTTTTTCTAGTCTTCCACCGAAGACCAGGAATTTTTTGTTTGGTTTAGAACACAGTATTTTCAAATATAATGTTAACACGGTTCAGTTTAGCAAACAACTAAACGTGATCCAGAATGAGATTTTGATCCTGCAATGAAGTGTGCGCTGATATGAAACTTCCTGGCATATTAAAACTGTGTGCCGGACCGAAACTCGAACTCGGGACCTTTGCCTTCGAGTCTCGGTCCGGCACACAGTTTTAATCTGCCAGGAAGTTTCATACCAGCGCACACTCCGCTGCAGGGTGAAAATCTCATTCTGGAAACATCTCCCAGGCTGTGGCTAAGCCATGTCCCTGCAATATCCTTTCTTTCAGGAGTGCTAGTTCTGCAAGGTTCGCAGGAGAGCTTCCGTAAAGTTCGGAAGGTAGGAGACGGGCTACTGGCTCAAGTAAAGCTGTGAGGACGGGACGTGAGTCGTGCTTGGGTAGCTCAGTTGGTAGAGCACTTGCCCGCGAAAGGCAAAGGTCCCGAGTTCGAGTCTCGGTCCGGCACACAGTTTTAATCTGCCAGGAAATTTTAACTAAACGTGATGCTGCATAGAATATTCTTAAAAAGTAAATCAGTTAGCTGTTTAGAAGACGAGGATATTACGAACTATATAATAAAGCACCCTTCAGGCCACAAGTGGCCTACCGGGACCATCCGACCGCCGTGTGATCCTCAGATGAGGCTGCGGGTAGGAGGGGCGTGGGGTCAGCACGCAGCTCTCCCGGTCGTTATGAAGGTATTCTTGACTGAAGCCGCTACTAATCGGTCGAGTAGCTCCTCAATTGGCATCACGAGGCTAAGTGCACCCCGACAAATGGCAACAGCGCATGGCGGCCAGGATAGTCACCCATGCAAGTGCCGACCAAGCCCGACAGAGCTTAACTTCTGTGATCTGACGGGTACCAGTGCATCCACTGCGACAAGGCCGTTGCCTAACTATATAATAAATCCGATCAAATATTGAATCTTCTTGTCGAAAATCTGTATCAGTTTCGTGTAGAACATGAGCAATTCTGTCTGCAAAGGTAGCGAATATGCGTAGTCCCTGCAACATCACCACCTTGTTCGACAGTAAATGCTTCTTAGGATGATTCAAATAGTTCAAATGGCCCTGAGCACTATGGGACTTAACTTCTGAGGTCATCAGTCCCCTAGAACTTAGAACTAGTTAAACCTAACTAACCTAAACACATCACATACATCCAAAGCCCGAGGCAGGATTCGAGCCTGCGACCGTAGCGGTCTCGCGGTTCCAGACTGCAGCGCCTAGAACCGCACGGCCACTGCGGCCGGCTTGCTTAGGATGAAATATGGTTCCTGTTTGAATAGTCGAAGACGATTTGTGTAGTATTCGCAAGTGAGCAGATTAGAATGGATCAGAATTTTCAATCTCTCGTAAATTTGAACGTCATACCACAACGTTTACACCAGTTCGCTGCATTTTGCTATGACTGAGAAGCGTGTGTGGAATCCGTAGAGAAAGGGTCATACGCAGCGATCAGTGACTACTGGACCTTCCTGTGTGGTTGCAGTACGGGACGACGCTCATCTTTAACACGTGTATGGGCCTCACAACTTTATTCGTAACTCTGCACTAAACACTGGAGCACTCCACCAATTGCAGATCCGTCTGCGTCTACAGTCCAACGCCAACTTTTACGGACTGAATTGCAGGTGCGCGTCACATTGTGTCTGCTATCATTATGCAGAAATCACAAAATTCCTGCTTCTACACTGGCAGGAGCCTAATGACACAACTTAGAGTTTTCACGTGACTCGAGTTTGCGCTCTGCCCTAAAGTGATGAGCAAATATTTTTTTTGACGCAAGCCTAAGTGTCCTCGGGCAATTGTTTTAGCAGCTTGGCAGCTACGGTAGATAAGATGGGCTATCGAGTACTGCTAACTGACATGCATCGAAACAGCAGTCGCTGGAATGAACAAATTTGGTATCTGAGGTACTGTCTCTTTTTTCAGATAAACGCCATGTCATATTTCAGCAATACAATGCTCAGGTTCGTATGCAGAGGAATATGCAACTTCCCTTCAAAGAATGTCTGATCGGCATCTTATTCATAACTTTCCTCCAGCTACCACCGCTGAAGGTTAGTCGACAGACACAAGGCTTGTGAAGGGACATACTCCAGAAAAATATTCAGGGCGTGCATAATTCCATAAGGTGAGGTTTTGAGGCTCTGATCACAGCATACCCGCTCGTTACACTATAACCATACGTTCAAATTCAGAACTGAAGTAGGTCTTCAATTTCGTTACCCTAATAATATGAGTAATGTCATGGCCATAAATTTTTATTTCAGTCACAGGTATCAGAGCTGTGTCGTTACATCTACATCTTCATCTGCACTCCTTAAGCCTCCTGTGGAGGAGCGCACTTTCGGTACCACTACGATTTTCTTCTTTCCCTGTTCCACACTCGACTGATACGTAAAAAGAAAAAACGACTAACTTTCGGTAACTCTCTATATCACCTAAAATTTTTTTCTGATGTTCTCGTGAGACGTATGTGGGAGAAGTAATTTGTTGCCTCTAATTTAGCGTCTGCCGCAGGAGTTTGTTGAGCACTGCTGTAACTGTCTTGCGCTTGCTAAACGAATACGTGACGAAACACAGAGTTCTTCGATTTTCTCCGACTCTTATTCTAGTCCATTCTGATGAAAGGATCTAGAAGGAGGAGCTATACTCGAGAGTATGGACCGAGTATTACTATGCAAAACTTTAAAATAACTGAAATTGAACAGAAACTACATGAATATCCAGTGATATCTTGAAAAGATAGCAGTCTGTTATTTATTGGCAAGGTTGACAACAGGGGATGATGCACATCAAATTTGATATGTAATCTCCTTGACTATAATATTCACATTTGGATTATTGACCCTATGGGTTAATGCTCCACTGGGAAGAAAATTTTCACTAGGAGTTGCACTGATCAACTGAAGAAATCTACTTCTTAACGGTAGACTACTGACTTTTCCATTAATTCTGATGACAGGGGAGATATTGACAGCCAAATTATACCATCATTTTACACTGAGTAAAAAGTCAGAAACACATTTGAGACCCAATAAAGGTCTTTCACTCCAACGTACGTTCCAACTCTACAGCACTCTGCCTATCGTAGCTGAATTTGATACAACATTCCTAGACTTCTCTTAAATACAAAGCCTGTTCAAATGGCTCTGAGCACTATGCGACTTAACTTCTGAGGTCATCAGTCGCCTAGAACTTAGAACTAATTAAACCTAACTAACCTAAGGACATCACACACATCCATGCCCGAGGCAGGATTCGAACCTGCGACCGTAGCGGTCACTCGGTTCCAGACTGAAGCGCCTTTAACTGCACGGCCACACCGGCCGGCAAGCCTGTTCAAATACGAAGTTAAGCCCCAACTAAAATTCGCATGAAATATCTGTTGCAAGTTTCCTGCCTTTTTAGACAGTCATACATTGACGAAAATGTCGAACCTATTCTTTGAACGGGCATGATTCACAAAAAATGGTTCAAATGGCTCTGAGCACTATGGGACTTAACTTCTGAGGTCATCAGTCCCCTAGAACTTAGAACTACTTAAACCTAACTAACCTAAGGACATCACACACATCCATGCCCGAGGCAGGATTCGAACCTGCGGCCGTAGCGGTCGCGCGGTTCTAGACTGTAGCGCCTAGAACCGCTCGGCCACACCGGCCGGCCATGATTCACAGTAAGGCTATGTTCTCCCTCCCCACTGTCGATTGATCTTCGTGTCGCTGGTATATAAGTACCACATTCACAAAGTAATTTACAGACCCCAAAAAAGACCAGAGATATTAAGACATCTGTTACTGATGTTAACGGCAGAAAATTTAGACTATCGATGTAATGGATTGGTAACGAGCAATAGTCCATTTTAATTTCCCAATCAAATCAATAGTGCATCGCATTGCATCTGTGGGTCTGAAAGGTCTTCCCTTCTTCTTTACTTTGACTGATACCGATTCCCCCGACTGCTGTTAGCTTAAGACTGTTATATGTAAAATTGAAGGGATTGTCATTCGGCTATGTCTTCTATAATGATTCCCACAATCTCGTACATGTAAATAAGCAGCTAATACGTTTCTCAACATTGTCAACTAGCTTGTAATATCCGAAAGAAATATACCAAATAAAAATCGCCAGACTGCCGTAAGTTTTAAGAAGTTATTTTATTCAGGCGACCAGTTTCGGCATCTCGCTACCGCCAACTTCAGGTCCTTATCCACTCCACGTATAGACAAAACAGATACGTCGATGCATACGTAACTGCAGCCGTCAGTATCTGGATTCCACGAATTTTTTGTGGAGTGTGTACTTCGAAGACCTGACGGAAATCGAGTTTCTGTAAAGTCTTCAAAATTCTGTACAATCATTTACCATTTTATCTCGCACGGTGAGAGTATAGAACTACCATTTCTCCTTAAAAACCCTACCCTTAGGCCACCCAACAGCACGGTGATTTTGATCTAGATACAGTCGTTCTCCTCAGCAACTAAACATTTCCTGCTGCTCATTCTATTATTTCATTCGTTCAGACAAATTTAAGGAAATACACGAGTTCTGTAAAGTTTTAATCAGTATGCCCAGTGCTGACGAGGTCCTTTTTTATATATATATATACAGCCAGACACCTTGAGTGATTTTAATTTCGTCGAGGAATATAGCGTTAATTATGTTCAAAAAGTGCCGAGGGGAAAATTCCGCATGGAGGTAGTTTGTCCTTTTACCAGCAGCTAATTAGTGGAAAAGAAAACAAGACCGTCGGAGGGAGGGTTCTCCGCAGGCAGTCTTTACATTTCAGCCGTCACAACTCAGCGCCGACTGTAATTATTTTGTAAAAAAATGACAGTTCGTTGCGCAACATTAAAAAAACACGTTCCTCGCGCCTGCAGGAGCTTATTAACATCTCGCGGTGTCGGTATCTTCAGCGTTCTTTTAATTACGACTTAGTTCTCACATCTTTGTCAGCCAGTGAAGTGCCTTTTGATGTCTTTGGAGTTGCAGCTAAATTGCCTCTCGAGTGTCTGCTGTAAGAGGGAGCCTTTTAAGCGCAACTGCTTTGCGATATGCGAACTTGCGTGTACCCGGGGACAAATAGCAATATTAACCATGTTCGACAGAAATGAGGATTCAGTGATAAGATAAAAAGATCTACGATGTGAATTGTGTCTGTGACTTCAGCTGTCTCTCAAGTCTTTCTCTTCCCATGATTATAATTTTCTTGTTTCGCTAACGCACTGCCAAGTCGAAAAATGTAGTGTGATGATTGTTTGATTAGTTAAGAAGATTCAAGTTTCCGTTTTAAACGTAAAAGATATGAAGATAGTGCTGCACACTTAAGACTCCATATTGTTACAGTATAATAACAATTTTGTTCGTCGTAATCGGTGCTTTTGGGAAAACAGCAACTGTATCTTTCTCGATTTAAATCGTGAGCTAGAATATCAGCTGCCGAAATCTGATGTTGAAAATTTATGTTCCCATTATCTCCAACTCTGTTTCTCAATTGCAATGTGAGATCAACATAACGGATAATTGTAGAGAATGTGAAACAGATTAATTAATAATGAGAAGTGCTGGAAACAATATTAGGGGCGATCAAAAAGAAAAGAGCCGGAGGCATAATTACAGAAACCAGTACCTGTATGTTAGGAGTATTGATCCTGGCTGTTGAGACACTTGTCCCACTGTGACACAAGGCGGTGAATGACTACCTCATAAAATTCCTGGGTCTGCGATGTTAACAAGTTCCGCACGTAGAGCTGGACGTCGTCGTCCGAGGTGAATCGTTTGCACCTCAGAGCCCTTTTAAGGGGACCAAAAAGGGCGTAATCACAGGGAGAGAGGTCCGGACTGTACGGAGAGTGCCCGAGAACCTCCCATTTGAATTTCTGCAGGAATGCCGCGACTGTGTTGGCCGTATGAGGCTTTGGGTTGTCGTGGAGCAGAATGACCCCACACGTGAGATTGCCTGGTCGTTTTGATTTGATCGCTTGGCGAAGGGTGGTTAAGGTTTGCGAGTAACGCTTGACATTCATTGTTGTCCAGTATTGCAGGAAGTGAATCAGAAGGGGGTCCGGGGAATTTTATGAGACAGCCATTCACCGCTTGTGAAAGAAGTGGCAGATGAAATATTAGCGTTTCTGCAAGGTGAATCAATGGAATGTGTGGTATCGTATACCCTCGGCTGTGTGGAAAATGGTTCAAATGGCTCTGAGCACTATGGGACTCAACTGCTGAGGTCATTAGTCCCCTAGAACTTAGAACTAGGTAAACCTAACTAACCTAAGGACATCACAAACATCCATACCCGAGGCAGGATTCGAACCTGCGACCGTAGCGGTCTTGCGGTTCCAGACTGCAGCGCCTTTAACCGCACGGCCACTTCGGCCGGCTGGCTGTGTGGACAATGTACATGACAATACGTGCTTAACTTGTGGAAGTCATAATGAAACAGATGTCGAGCCACGTAGTTCATCATCCTCGTCGGACAGGCAGCCACAAATCCCATATCCACTGAAACGTAGTAAACGACAAACGTTGTACTAGAAGCGGGTGATAAACATAACTACGTACATGGAAGATCATCCGGAACATAGTAAAATAACGATTATGAACAGATTTCGAATAAATCTGCAGCAAAATGACTGTGTACTGCATCAGAGAAACTACCGATATTCAAGGGAGAACAAGGTTCACTTTTTACAAAAACTGGTGTTTGAGTGTTACAGGGATGCTCGATACAATGCACAAGAACTGTATGATAGTGATAGAACTGTATGATAGTGATCTACTGCGTTATCCACATCAAGCTGCACGCGACGTAGACTACAATGATTTCAAGGAAAGCAGTGGTACAGAAATTAGAGGTACCAAGAGAGTTGAATCAAGATCAACTAATATCATTGACTTAAATCATACGTATACAATTCTGGATGGTAAATAGGCTGGAAAGTTATTTATTGTGTTGGCAGAATTTGGAAGTACCCTAACCCCTAAGATTCCTTCTCGTGTGAGTGATCTTGCAAGGACAGTAGAGAACAGTAGAGAATATTTACGTCGCAGCAAGCAAGAGTGGGAAAACTGGCGTAAGAGAACTACAACTACAGTACAAATCCTGCCTTTCGTCTGCGTCTGGTGTAAACCATAAAATAGTGTGAACGTTTTCAAATGCCTGCGAGTCGTGTAACTGAGGCGGGAATTTAGTACGAGAATTATGCGGATATTTTTGCCATGGGGAAACTGCAGCTAGAATGGGCGACATAAGACTAAATTGGTTCAAAACTTTTGTTGTTATTTTTAAATAATGTGTAACTATATAAAACACTTACTTGAACTCTCATTTTGGTCTAAAAGATGGAAAAAAAGGATCTAACCTAAACGATGTTCAGTAAGCAAAGACTTTCAAAGACATTCAATTCGAGATGTTAAGGTTAGTGCCGGGTAGTAAGAACCATACAATACAATAGAGAATTTTTAGTGGCTATTGTCGACATAATCGTCCTGACAGATTCAGCATCGGTTTCGATAATTAAGATAATTCTCATTTGTTTCTTCCGTCTAAATTGCACATTTGTTATCTAGATTATATGTTTCGATCACTGTGGATCATCCTCATATCCAAGCAGTTGTGTCAGATCCCGTCTTGTCTACTTAGAATCACTTATCAGTGTACTCTGATATGTTGTTCCGAGTAGACAAGACAGATTTTCTTGTGCACCACCCATTCTTACGTTCCAAGTGCTCGCCAGAACGTGCCGCTTCATGGCTCGCACCGTTCTGCCGACTCCACACGTCCTGACACTGCTTCTGGAACGGCCTA
Organism: Schistocerca americana; assembly: GCF_021461395.2. Classification (NCBI taxonomy): domain Eukaryota; kingdom Metazoa; phylum Arthropoda; class Insecta; order Orthoptera; family Acrididae; genus Schistocerca; species Schistocerca americana. The sequence goes on from NC_060122.1 coordinate 202,405,661, forward strand.
CAGGTGTCGCCACCTCAGCGAGACAAAGATCATTACAACTAGAATTGCCTGCAATCGGCGCATACTTGCCTCTCTCCCTAATACTATAGCTACAGAGCAATAACTCATGAAGCTAGATAATGAAAAATTATACTAGTTAACATCGCCCAATTGTGTCACCTGTGAAGATGAACTCTCGTTGTACACATTCGTTCAGGATCAAATAACAAAAAAGTGACAGGAGTAAGGAAACCTACTACCTCGTTTGAACCATTTAAACAGGCCAGAAACTTGTTTGTGAATTTGTCAAGTTTTACTCGTGGCTTCCAGATATTTACCCACCACTTTGACTACAACTTATACGAATTTTGCTGTCAGCGCCTATTATACCCCCGTATTTCTCTATGAGCTTTCCTAATATTGTTTCTCGCTTTTTTCCATTGGGCAACCAATTGATCTGACTATGGCCTTCTCACGCAACAGGCCCTCACTGGACCATAAGTCAGTACGCGGAGCTGCAACCTTGAAACCAAAGAAGAGCTCAGCAGGTGCGGCTTGGTGACTTCCGTATCTCCCAGTGCTGAAGGCTGGTATCAACCACGGAAGTAAACTTATCCCTACTATGATATATGCTGTAAGAGCCAAGTGTAAATTTCTAAATTCTCTCCGCATACAAAGGGTTTCGATAATACTGTAAGATAGTACCGTGGTGTACGCCCAATACTACATGGTGGAACTATGGTGTACGCCCATACCGCAACAAAAGTTCATAAACACATAGGAGGTTAAACAAGTGGCATTACTAGTAATCTTCCATATCGTCATCTCGGTATTTCTTGATTCCTCTAAACAGCTGTGGTGAATCTATATCAAATTGATAAGACGTAGTTGCTGCTTTTCAACTCCTATTTCTGGTTTAAACAATCTGCTCTGAGTGCGACTATATTATCACTTCCCCATGTGTCAGACACCTCAGAACTGGTAAGTCCAAATTTCTTATGGCCCACCTTGCTATGCATCATGCTTGAGAGGCCTGCCCAAGACGCATCTCAGTTCTTCGTTATCGGTTTTGAGCCGGACATTGTGTGTTCTAAACAGTATTTCACTTTTTCAGATCCAAAGAACTTGGCTAAAGTCTACACTTCATACACTGCAGATTTCTTCGCTAGGCTATTGAGAGCCCTATAGGAGCAGGCTGTAAGACGCTTTAGAACTTGCCTGTAATAATGCACACCAATGACACACATAGAAGCATCAGTCTGCAGTATGAATTATTTGTTAAATCAGGCAACATTAAGAGACGATCCGCGTACTTCACGCTTCAGATCAATGAATGGAACCTTGTGGATTTCACCCCACTCGAAATTTCGGCCTTTCTTTCTCAATTCATTTCAAGGAGCTGCCTTATGTGCGAATCTCAGAATAAATTTTCAAAAAAAAATTGCCATTCCAATAAATGGACAATGTCCTTCCATTTACAGGAGGTGGAAAGTCTACCATTGTCCTTACTCTCTCCGGAACTATAGTGACTTCTTCCGGTGCTACCACATGTTCCAACAACTGCATGATGGGACAGGTTAATTTCGTCTTGTCCGTGTTAACCATCACTCCTGCTTGGCTCAACCAAGAAAATCCTTAAGTAAAATTCAGGAGCTATTCATCAATACTTTTCTCTAGATAACCAAATCGTGCAAATAGTTGTATCAAACGTAAATTTAATGTCCTAAAATATCTGATTCGTCTGTTGCGATAATACCACTGCTCCTGTCGATGGCCTAAAGGAAAGTCTATTAAATTCGTATACATTTAAATCGGTGGTAAAAGCAGTAACAGCCTTTGATTTCTCATCTAGGGGTATCTGAATGCAAGTCTGATGGTTAAGATCCAGGGTGGTCAGTGCATTAGTCCTTCTGAATCATCCGAAACTAGACTGTATATTGGATATCCTAATACAGTGTTACAGGGTCACTAATGTTCGGAATGTTAGTAAATAATGCAGAGTTTAGCGTCTCAACCTCCATGAGGACCTTCGCAGGTAATGCTGTTGTGTGTAGAGCAGCTGGAAAGCTAGAAATGAATCGAAATTCAATAATTCCTGCAGAATGTCGACGTTCGGTCTCAGGACTGGCAACTGACTTCGAACATAAGCAAATAGAACGTATTTAACAAAAGTACTCAGTAACATCTGTTACTCTTTGATTATACGACTGCGAACAATCACTAAAAGCAGTGAGATAAGTTAAATATGTGGGAGTTTGTATACGGAGGGATTTAAAATGGAGCGACAACACAAAATTAATGGTAGAAAAGTTCAAGCGACCACGCAAAACAAATAGTAGAAAAGCAGATGTGAGACATATTCAGATGATGAATCATCAGATAGTATCGGCCACCCATGAAAACGATAGATTAGAAATCCTTTGTTAGTTCGAAACCTAATTAATTTTATTCACTCTTGGACATTCAACAGCAAACAGACAAGCAAGTAGATAAAAAATAGAGAAGCTGCAAGGAAGAGCTGCACGGTTCGTCAAGGGATCGTTCCGTAAGTGCCGAAGTGTCATAGAGATGCTCGTACAACTCTAGTACGAGACGGTAAAACGGGTGTATTTTGCACGGATGTGAGGTGCACTGTTAAAATAGCGTTAATTTATCCCTATTATTGATGGCTGAGGTCCGTGGCAATTGAATTTACTTCAAGGTTGATTTTATCTCAAATCAAAAAGGTCAAGAGTGAATGTGTCACATGGCTCTTTAAAAGTTTGCTGAAAAAAATCACACGTGACTCCTCTCGAAAACTACAATATTTTGACTTTCTGATGATCTGTTAAAACACTACATGAGAGTATTTGTGAAAATGTCGTCAACGAAAGCGAAAATTGGAAAATTGTAATAAAGGAACCAAAAGTGTTAGAGATATGGATTTAGTTTAAATAAATACTTTGTTCCGAACCAAAAGTGTTAGAGATATGAATTTAGTTTAAATAATTACTTTGTTCCTAATACTATGAGACATGATTCCTACAGACGCACTTCTGAGATTTTTCATTTTTTTTGAAAAATTAACTATGAAAATTTGTAACTTTTTGCAAATTTCAAAATTATGTTCTGAAAATATGTATGGTCACAGGATGTTAACTGTTTTGAGAAATGATAAAGTAGAAGGACTGCTAAGTGTCAGCTATGACATTAATGCATGAAATTCTAAAAAAAAAATGGTTCAAATGGCTCTGAGCACTATGGGACTCAACTGCTGAGGTCATTAGTCCCCTAGAACTTAGAACTAGTTAAACCTAACTAACCTAAGGACATCACAAACATCCATGCCCGAGGCAGGATTCGAACCTACGACCATAGCGGTCTTGCGGTTCCAGACTGCAGCGCCTTTAACCGCACGGCCACTTCGGCCGACTCATGAAATTCTAACAGTTGTAACCTCCCCACCGTAATTTTAAAAGAAAGAAAATGGACAATACTTAATAGAAATGGGGAGCCAAGTGTAACCTCCCCACAAAAATTTGAAAGAAAGAAATATGACAATATTTAATTATGAATGCTAATGGACATTGCGCTAATTGCAACCTGCCCACAATGAAATGTACCGACAATGGCAACAAATGCGTGAAATTCGCAATCTGACTCAAATATAAATCCTTCAAAAAAATTAAAGCCCATTCAGTGACAAGAAAATTCAATTAAACCGAAATATCGGTCTTTGGCCCTGTGTAAAACAATCAGAATTAAAGTCTTACCTCAGAATAAATCGATGTCACATATCTGCTCTTGTTGTTGCGCACCGCTTGGAGGAACTGCATTGCAAATAATAATTTCTCCTTTTTTTTTTTTTTTTTTTTTTTTTTTTTTGATTCTAGTGAAATTTTTCTTCAAAAGAAGTGGAATGAAATGGGAAGTGCAACGAAATCTTGAGTTCAAAAAAATTAAACTTTTGAGAAAATGCTTTTGAAATAAAAAATTATTATTGGGAGACTTGTTGGAGAATAATTACAATAAATAAAATTTTTCATTATCTAATGATTATATTAATTAACAGTATACCTTATTCCTCATCTTGACCATTGTTGCCGACCGCCTACATCACACAACCGCACTGGGCTGCTACTACTGACCGACCGCTCTGCATGACGACTACAGACTCAGTACTGCTCTCAACTAGACAGAGCTACAGACTCGCAACGACTGAACTGACAGACTCGCAACGACAGACTGACTGCTACTCTGCATAGCGACAACTAACTCGCAAAGACTACTACTGACTGAGAACCGCTCGCAACACTCGCGCGGTCAAGCGCATACACTCTGGTCACAGATGCTACAATGCCTCGCCATCGCTGCTGCGTTACATACGTGTTTCATAACCCTCCACTCGGGGGGCAAAAATTTGGCAGCGATGGTGAGTCATTTGGACTTGCCAAGCGCGGCAAAATTTTTCTTTAATTAACAAAATCCTACCACTTACAGAATATTTAAATGTTGTGCACACGCACTAAGTACAAAATATATCAGACAAGGACAAAATGTGAATACTAAACATAGTAGCAAATCAGAAAAGAGTATATACAAACTTTTTGACAGATAAAGTGCACAGGCACTGAAAAAATTCTTTAGCATATGCAGAACAAATAAACAGACTGGCAAGAATAATTAGATGTAGTACATAAAGTAAATGTTGTGCACACGCACTAAGTACAAAATATATCAGACAAAGACAAAATGTGAGTACAAAACATAGTAGCAAATCAGAAAAGTATATACAAATTATTTGACAGATAACAAAGTGCACAGGCACTGAAAAATTCTTTAGCATATTCAGAACAAATAAACAGACTGGCAAAAAATATTATGTTGACAAGTGTACATGCACTGAAAAATGTCTTTAGCATTTTCACAACAAATAAACATAATGGCAAAAAAAAATTCATGTCCAAAGTGCACCTGCACTGAAAAATGTCTTTAGTATTTTCACAACAAATAAACATGATGGCAAACATCATGTCGACCAGTGACATAAGTGTACTCACACTGGAGTTTAGCGAATCGAAAAATGTATAACCTATGAACATAAATGATGTTACCAAAAAAAAAATTTTTTCTTTATGTGACAAGAATCAGGATAGGAAAGGGAAGGATTGCATCATGGTTGTAGCACTTTAGATTGCACACAGCTGCTCTGAAAGTCCATATCTTTCCACAGTAGTACAACACCAAGTGACACAACTTGAAGTTCTTTTCCCATCAGAATTTATCAGTGTAGCCAAGACACTGAACTGTCGTAGTAATGTTCCATGTTTTCATTTTGGCAGTACATTAGGTACACCAAACAGTGGGACCATAATAATGTCTTCATCGCTCATGGTGGTGGACAGCATGTCGTGTCAACACCACACTCTTACAAGGCACACCAACGTAGAATTAGTGCAAAACCAAATATAGTGCTCCATGATCACTGGGATAAACAGGACAAATGGACATTGCAGTAATTCAGGGTAGTCAGCTTATGAGGTGAAGGACATCAAGTCACATAATATTGACAATTACAGTCTTCATTGATAGTTCGTGGCATTCATAGCCCAGTTATTGAACATTTCTGTACCAAGTATGTAGTATTACAGAAAAATGTTCATTAATTGTTTTACATAGAATCAGTAGCCTTCTTTTCCTGGTTACAAAATATTATGAAATAATCGCATTCTTTTCAGTTACAGAGTATAATTAAGAATCATTAACCTTTTCCTAATTACAGTTAATTAATCATTTGTCATTAATTAATCATTTGTCTAATTACAGTTAATTAATCATTTGTATAATTACAGTTAATTAATCATTTGTCGTTAATTAATCATTTGTCTAATTACAGTTAATTAATTAATCATTTGTAGCCTTAATTAATTACAAAGCATTATTAAACAGTACCATAGTTAATTAATTATGTGTCATTCCAATCTATTAAGAATCATTAGTCTTTTCCTAATTACAAAGCATTATTAAACAATCACATTTATTTCCAATTACAAAGTATGAACATTGAAAACAAGAGTTAATTAATGGCATAATTAATAACAATTTCGTTGATTGACATTAATTATTGGCACTCAGTGGCCATCAAGTATTGAATAGAATAAAACATAGTTCATCATTCAGTATTATTCAGATCATTACAAAGTCATTATTAAAAATCAGTTAATTACAGTCAAATCATTAGTAATCACAGGCATTACAATAAACAGTGGCAGTTATTAGCTAGTGACAAAGCATTATTTTGAATATAGTCTCATTAAGAGGTCATTACTCGAGTGACATGCTATTCAGAGTTGATCAGTATTATTCAGAATTATCATAAACTAGTGACATTATGTGGGACTGGTAATACATTTTTTTGGTAGCAATGCATTGCGTTGGGATCGATAATTAATTGCTGAGGCATAATACTTTTTGCTTTTGACCTATTGCTGCAAATGAGGATAGGTAACGTCATTCGTCATGAGTCAGCTGTAGCAAGATTATGTAACAAGGCAGTACATGTGATCACATTTATAAATGATAAACACAAATGGGTAAAAAATATAAAAATGCAAGTACTAGAACAGGTATAATAAGTAACAGGTTTAGTAAGTGTCATGAAAAACTTCTCCTGGAAAAAATACAAAAACGGATTATTGACCTGAAAGAAGAAACGCACACTATGCTGAAAAGTAGTGAACTTCGAATTAACAAGTAGTGAAATGTGTATAAAATGTGTTCCATAGCTGTCCTTTCCAAAACTTTCCGTCATCCTACTATGCAATGTAACACCTGCTGTCAAAGCAAACCGCAACAAATACTTAAATAACTACGTAGCATAAATACATAACTTCAACATTATCCTCATCTGTAAAGAAAAAACTTCATTATCCATCACTTCATTATCCATATTATCATAACTTCATTATTATCACCACCTGTAAAGAAAAACTTCATTATTCATAACAGCATATCCTTCATCATTATTCATCAGTATTCATTATCATCTGCAAAAAATCACTTCATTACTCAGTACATAACTATTCCTTATCTCTAGCATATTTCATCACTAAAACTAAGATGTGTAGTTCTCTCTGACAGCCTGCATCAATCACCTTGTATTCTGAAAGAAAAAATTAGTTAAGACTGCTATTCTGTGATGAGTATAGTATATTCTTGTTAATGTTTGATAATCCTGATCCATTTACTCTTCCTCATAAAGTTATTGCATCTCCTTTCGTTTATTCCGTAGGTGAAATTCCCATTTATGTTAAATTTATTTCTTAGAATCATCATTCCTTTCTGAAATTGATGAACAAAGATTAATGTCTTGCATTTAAATCCTATACCCACTAAATAATGACTGGTTTATGGTGACACAATTAACCATACAGCATAACATGACAGAAAACGTAATATGTCCAAGACATTGACAGTGTTCGGATGCGAAAAAATGTACACAGAATAATACAATGCAGTAGCAAAAAAAATGTGAAACAGTCACGATGTTGAGATGTCATAAGGCAAAAAAAAATGTCAAAGTCGACTGGTGTGTGTTATATCTTAACTATTTCATAGTGCATACAAACAAAACTGGAGTACAGTCATATACACAAAAAAATGGAAAATGTGCACGGTCTGATGTGTAACGACAAGAAAAGCGACCTGCTAACCTTACCTTGCCGGGCACTTGCCAAGAAAAAAAATACGATAATCATCAATAAGTAGTCACATAAATATAATTGCAGAAATAGTCGTAAATGTGTAAATTCATCTGGAAAAATATGCACGGTCTGATGTGTAACGACAAGAAGAGCGACCTGCTAACCTTACCTTGCCGGGCACTTGCCAAAAAAAAAATACGATAATCATCAGTAATTAGTCAGGTGAATTAATTGCATTAGTAAATGGCATCATAGTGTGTTGAATCATACAGTGGTTTCACTCAATAAACGGTTTAATGTTTGAGATATGGTGATTGCCTTTCGATTTTCTGGTTCTCAAAGTTTCGACGTGTACAACATTGGGGTGAGGGATGCTGCGAATCCGATACGGACCTGCGTATAGAAGTTCAAATTTACTGCACTTACCTTTTAATTTGCTGGATAAATAGTGTGTACGTACTAATATCTTCTGTCCAACGTGAAAGTCGCGGCGTGTACAAACCTGTTTTTGCTGTCTTCTCCGGCGCTCTGCGGCACGTTTGATGTTGTTCAGCGCAATGTCAATTATTTCGTGGTGTCGTAGGCGACGATTTTTGGGGAATTCTATTAATTCTTTAATTTTGTTCGGTGGTTCAACGTTTTTCAGTATAACAGTCGGAGATAGCATAGTGGATTCATTTGGAATTGAATTAATTACATCTTGGAATGAGAGTATGCGTGTATCCCAATCAATATGTCTTTTGTGGCAGTATATTCTGCACAGCTTACCAATTTCCTTCATTAATCTTTCACAAGGGTTCGAAGAAGCGTGGTACTTGGATATATAGATCGGAGAAATGTTTCTAGCTCGTAACATGCGTGTCCATACACTACTACGAAATTGAGATCCATTATCAGAAATTACTTTCATTACATGCCCTACATGAAATAGAAAATGTTTTACAAATGCTTTCGAAACAGTTTTAGCAGTAGCTTTGCGTAACGGAGTGAAAGTAACAAATTTTGAAGTGAGCTCAACAGCGACAAAAATGTAGCAAAAACCTCTGTTAGTTCTCGGAATCGGACCAAAAATATCTACTGCGGCCATGTGTCTTAATTTCACAGGTATAATGGGATATAAAGGAGGAATATGTGAAGTGGTGTCTGATTTAGCTTTCTGGCAAATTTTACAAGACGCTAAAACTCGTCGTATACGTTTTTCCATGTTGGTAAAATAACAGTTCTGTCTCAGTATAAGAAAACATTTTCGTGCTCCGTAATGTGCGTAACTTAAATGAGTGTACCAAATTAGTTTGTTAACCAGTTCGTCAGGAATGCATAATAACCAATTGTTGCTGTCAGGATGAGAGCGGCGAAACAGAATGTCATTGCGCACAGTGTAGTGGTTTCTAATCGTAACATTATTCTTATCTAGCCAAAGGTGTTTAATTTCTTTCCACACATTGTCCTTATTTTGTTCTTGTGCTATGTCCTGTAATGACGATGAAATAAAATTTTCAAATGCAACCTGCTGAATGTACATGACACTGAAATTTGCTTTGCAGAAGTTGGTTGCTACGTCTTGCTGATTGTTACTGAGAGAACGCGATAGTGCGTCTGCTATAACATTTTGCGTACCTGGAATGTGAACTATTGTAAAATTAAATTCCTGTAAATATAGTTTCCATCTGCTTAACCTGTCGTGAGTGAATTTAGCTGAAAGTAAAAATTGTATCGCTCTATGGTCTGTGTAGACGGTGGTATGTCTGCCGTAAAGAAAGTGCCTAAATCTCGTGAAAGCCCATACAACACATAATGTTTCAAGTTCTGTGACGGAATAATTTCGTTCAGCAGGTGACAAAATGCGACTTGCAAATGCGATGTTTTTAATTACTGTAGAACCATCTTCTTCTATTTCCTGGAAAATGTGTACGCCTAAGGCGGTGTTGGAACTGTCGGTAGCAATGGAAAAATTTCTAGTAAGATCTGGGTGCGATAAAAGTGGAGCATTCAACAGAGCATTTTTCAAATAACATTCTCGTGAGCAAAATTCTGCGTGTCAAAAATAATGTTTGCGTTACTGTAATATAAAATCTGTACTGTGTCTGGTCAAATTCTGTCGTACGTGCTATTATTTACGGGAGGATGCTGTGGCATATCCACTATATGAACTGCTTTGTTATTACTTACTGACGTGTTACGCTATAGATGACACCTATTGTCTGTTCCATTCATGATTATTTGTTGTTGCTGATGTTGTTGCTGCTCATAAGATCGACTGTTATTAAATGTACGCTGAAAATTGTGCTCATCATTCTTTTTACGTCTGTCCTAATAATCATTCCTATACGGTGTATTGCGATAGGAATTGAAATAGAGTGTTGTCTGTACGTAGTTATTTCTTTGCTGCCATGCGTTACTATTTGTTGGCGCTGAGACTATACATGCACGCGGCGAAACATTAAAGTTTGGTTGACCTTGTAGACTGCATTGTTGGTTAGGTATGCTAAGCGGCTGACTTTCATGCTATTGTGGTGGAAAACGTCTATTGTTACCAAAAAATGCGTTTGCTGTTAATTTTACACATACTGATGATTATGATTTTATCTGTTATCAAAATTACGCTGGTTCTGGAGTGCCTAATGAAAATTGTCACATTCGGTAAAAGTTTGTCACATCGGGTTTTCATTACTCGTTTCTTAATACTAGGTAGAGCAATAGTTAAAGAGCAGTTTGGATAGATATAAAGGATAGTAGAAGAGAAGGCAGCAGTGCAGAAAACTAAAGATGAAACAGCACTACTACAGCTCGGGGCCCTATGCTCGCTACGGCACATATTCATTAAAGCGTAATGAATCCCCTGAGGTCTATTACGCACTGCAAATAAATTTTAGCTTTTGCGTTGCACGCAATAGCGGTAAAAATTCAAAAGCAAATAGTTGTATCCATGTTAATTCTAGTTTCCTCATTACAGGCAATGCTGATGAAAATACAATAGCAATTTGTCGCTTCAGGTTCAAAGCTAGTTTCTCCATTACAGATAATAGCGGTGAAAGTACAAAAATAAATTGTCGTATACAGTGCAAATCGTGTACCTGTACGCTGTCATTATTAAATTCTTTACATTTTAATGCGGATAAAAATTGCTCGTAATCTACGTTCTCGTCATTGAATTTGAAAACACGTTCGGGTTTGTGTGTGAATCTGTTCGTCTGTGTCATTTCGGATTTCAAGTTACATAGCTTTTCAGATTTTAAGTCGCGTGGCTTTTCGGATTTTAATTCGCGTAGTCTCTGTAAATTGCTCACATTATACGCGCTGCGTAAGTCTGACAAATGCCCGCAACGTGGCGGATTCTGTGACGTATTGGTGACTGAAATAATTGTTAATTCTGTTACTTTAATACTTTCGTCAATCTGGATATTGTGTCGTTCACTTTTCTCGTCAACTTCCGTATTCGGAGTGTATGAAACTTCCACTGACTCTAAATTAACTTCGTCGCGAACCTGTACTTCGTTTTTATGGCATTGTTCGGTGACTGCATTAATTTCGTGTATCTGTGTTGCGTTTGCTGAACATTGTTCAGTGACTGCATTAACTTCGTCTTTATGTAATTCTGTTGTGCTTACATGTGTACTATTTAATTCTTGTGCAACAGTGCCAACTTTTTCATTACTGTTATTAGCACAAGTCTTAGTATTCACACGTAATTGTACTTTAGTGTCCTGACATTGTATGGTAACAGCTGTAATCTGTTCGCTAACTTGTTTGTTCTGTTCTTTACGGTCGTCTTGTTTTTCGTTTGTGAGATCGACACTTTTATCAATTGTTTCGCTAAGTTGTTTGTAATGGCTGTCGACACCCTCATCTACCTGCCTGCAATGGTTGTCAAAACCTCCATTAAGTTGTTTGAAAAAATTATTCATCATTTCCCTCTGTTGTTGTAGCAATCTTGTCATAATTCGTACCAAGTCAAAATTAGCGTTTATATTCTCTGTGCTGTTTAGTGGTGGATCTAGAACTCTCTCGCTTTCCGTGACCATTTGGTCATTCTGTAATTTAGAAAAAGGTTTGTCAGTCGGATGTACATTGTCAGACACTGTTCCGGAATTAAATAAATCCGCCCTACTTTGTGTGATCTGTTCATTTTCATTAGACAGATTTGTCTGTACATTACTTGAGTTTTCCGAATCGGGTGTGTTAAGCTCTGCAGCGCTCATTACAATAGAGCGTTCTGCGTCATCAATTGTCGTCAAGTTAACAGACGAGACAATTGAGTTCGTTTGTTCATCATTAAGGTGAAAGTCATCATTAGTGGTTGGAATGCACTGATTGTTAGTGAACGCAGGATTGTCATCATTACACTGCGTGTCACATGTCCTATCGGCAAAGTTGTTTGGGTCGGTAATTTCATTCATAATACCTCGCGATACACTATTCACAGTCTTTCGCGGCATTTTAACAATAGTCAAAATTATTCACAAAATAAATAAGCACAATGCAAAAGCAACACACAAATACAACAAAGCAACAAATTGCCGTTGACCTGTAGAGAGAAAGTCACAAGATTAATAAAAGCGTAGCGCCAAATCCTAATTATACTTAAGCAAATAAGAGCAGATATCTGACTGTCGCTCAAAAGACTCTCAACGAAATACGATCCTGGACTGGGTGTCGCCAAGTGTAACCTCCCCACCGTAATTTTAAAAGAAAGAAAATGGACAATACTTAATAGAAATGGGGAGCCAAGTGTAACCTCCCCACAAAAATTTGAAAGAAAGAAATATGACAATATTTAATTATGAATGCTAATGGACATTGCGCTAATTGCAACCTGCCCACAATGAAATGTACCGACAATGGCAACAAATGCGTGAAATTCGCAATCTGACTCAAATATAAATCCTTCAAAAAAATTAAAGCCCATTCAGTGACAAGAAAATTCAATTAAACCGAAATATCGGTCTTTGGCCCTGTGTAAAACAATCAGAATTAAAGTCTTACCTCAGAATAAATCGATGTCACATATCTGCTCTTGTTGTTGCGCACCGCTTGGAGGAACTGCATTGCAAATAATAATTTCTCCTTTTTTTTTTTTTTTTTTTTTTTTTTTTGATTCTAGTGAAATTTTTCTTCAAAAGAAGTGGAATGAAATGGGAAGTGCAACGAAATCTTGAGTTCAAAAAAATTAAACTTTTGAGAAAATGCTTTTGAAATAAAAAATTATTATTGGGAGACTTGTTGGAGAATAATTACAATAAATAAAATTTTTCATTATCTAATGATTATATTAATTAACAGTATACCTTATTCCTCATCTTGACCATTGTTGCCGACCGCCTACATCACACAACCGCACTGGGCTGCTACTACTGACCGACCGCTCTGCATGACGACTACAGACTCAGTACTGCTCTCAACTAGACAGAGCTACAGACTCGCAACGACTGAACTGACAGACTCGCAACGACAGACTGACTGCTACTCTGCATAGCGACAACTAACTCGCAAAGACTACTACTGACTGAGAACCGCTCGCAACACTCGCGCGGTCAAGCGCATACACTCTGGTCACAGATGCTACAATGCCTCGCCATCGCTGCTGCGTTACATACGTGTTTCACAGTGGCAAAATATTTGTAGATAAAGATTAAAGAATGTGAAATTTTTTCGTTATTTAGTAATTATTTTCTTCAAAACTCTCACCCTAAATGTTCTAAAAATTTCATGGTACGTTAGTTGGTCATTGTACTTAGGGAATGTACAAACAGAGTGGGATTACTTGTCTGTAGAAAATGTGAAAAATTTTTAGGTATACCTGGCTCTACTCTCACTGTCAAAAAATCGTGGTCACTTAAATATTTAAATTGATCGCTGATTTTAAGAAAATGTCATCCAAAACTGGTATTTCTGAATCAAAAAAATTACTTTACAACATTATAAGCGGGTGGAAAACCATGCATAAGTTTGTTCGAAAGCATTTTAGAAAAAAAAAAAAAAAAAACGAGATATAGAATATTTACACCCATATTTATTTTTATGATATTATTCACAAATTATTATTGTCTTCTGTTATGACTTTACTTCTTCATGACTTTCCATGAATTACAATTACCTGCAATGTAACGATCAACACTGCACTGTTGAAAAGAGTTGATTTGATTTTCTCATCTGCTACTCATTGAACTAGTACAGCCAACCTGAATTTGCAATTGGACAAGGATGATCCAACAAGAACATTACTTGGAAAATGGGAACTGAACACTGATCTTTTGATGATGGCCGTTTGAAAGCATTAGCAGGACCATGAGATGTCATAAAGAAGACGGTTATATCCTGCAGCTCATTAGAGGCACTTATTCTCTGTTCCAGCCACCACTGATTGTCATACACGCAAGAAATGAAGTGGCTCACTACAAAGCCTGCTAATATATACTGAACCGTTTCTTGCAATGTATGTGCCACTTTAAGATGAAACCCAGTAGTGATTTGATTGAATCCCTATCACAGGATTCATAGCAGCCCACTCTTCTCTTCTTTTTTAAATTGAGTTCTCTTAATGCACTTTCATTTACATTTAAGAGTTTCGTGTTCGTTGCTAATGTTGATATGGTGTATACAAATACATTAGCATCTCTCCTAGCATTAACACCTTCATGCTGGAAATTAAGTCTTGTTGCAAGATGTGTACAGAGACCTTCTACCCCATCCTATTCACTTTTTCCATGACCCGTTGCTGAAAATATCCATTTTTGTCCTAATTCCTGTACTACAGTGTTGACTAAGCTCATAAAGCTGAAAGTGGTGTTTAAAATGAGATGCTGCACCATCAGTCACATACACATGTTTAGCTATTGCATGGTCACTAGATGCTATGTCATCAATTATCATGCTGACAGCGTAGCATGCAAGTGAACTGTCATGAATGAAATCATCATTGACAGTAGAAAACAATGTGATGTTCCAAGGAAGTGATCAACACATGTGAATATTGATACCCATGATTTGTGCCAGTGGTAACTTTGATTGTCGTTCTTCAAAGCAACAGACCAGTTTTCAGCAAAGTCTAAATGAAGAATTAATGTGTCAATATTCTGAGCCGTGGCTGATTTTACTTTTGCTACGGCCTGTCTCTGAATCCTCCGGGTATGATGGTGACCTATTCTTTTAATGACCCAATGCCTAATTTCTGTAAAAAACTTCTCTGGCTCTATTGTCTCCTTCACCAACTCTCCTCCCTCCAGCAATGCATAGGTTACGTCACTGTTAGTATCCTGAAGGTGTAATGCTCCAATAGTCATCACTTCAGTGCCAGGACACATTTCACACTGCTGCAAAAAGCATTTGTCTTGCGGCTCTTGACATATACACAAAGTATCAGGTCCATTTCTGTGTGATTGTTTCCTGAGACACTGCTTATGACAGAACAAACAAGTTTCAAATTAGTGCTGCAAATACGTGTACATTCTTCCTTTACTGGCTGGCATTTTACCCATTCTGATCATAAGGAGTGGATTTTTGTGGGACCATTTTTTAAATTCAGGTTCTCCCTTTTCGTTAGAAGATATGCTTCTCATATTGATCTTGTCATAAATCGTTTTAGCTTTTTAACTGTTTCACCATGTTCACTGACAGAGGCAACATCAGCCTGGTTAGGACTATGCCTGCTGCAATCTTTGTCATCACTTAGGCAATATTCCAAAGCAACAGTAAGCGTATCCCCTTGCAATGGACGCCCACAGTTAGAATATGGGTATGCCCAAACAACTTTGTCGTTCTTTATTTTATGGGTTTTTGAAATCAAATACTGTGAGGAAGTGGGTATGTATTTCTGTATCTGCTATTTAGAGTAGCTACCTACTATCAGTGTCAGTAACTGTACCTTCTCAGTATAGGTGGCTGCTGAGATAGTAGTATTTGGGTTTTGTAACCATACATCACATTTCGTGCACATGTCACTATCTTCAGGTTCTGCACCAAGTGCATCTGCATTACACACTTCAGAATGTTTTGAAGATGTTGCTTATGTAAAAATTGTTATTTCTTCCACTTTTCTTTTTACATACTCTTTTCTTCTTGCGCTTCTTACTTTTCCTGGACATTCAGTCGGGTATATAGCAGAGGCTACAGCAGAAATGTTAACATTCAACGCAACGCAACGCAACAACAACTTCACACCCAGGAATATAAACATCTGGATTGTCATCAGTTTCACATTCGGGTGATGGTCATCGACCAGGTGGGATGTCACTAAATTTATTCTTGTAGTGAGTGTAGTAATTCATGCCCAATAGATGTGATCATCTACCGTTACTTGAGGACCACGATATTTTTGCAATACCTCTGACAGATATCCAACAACTGTGAAGAGTTTTTCTTTTTTCAAAACACGACCTTCTTGTGTCTTTTTTCATAATCCATACACCTCACTCTTTCACTACTGTATTTCCTCACTGAGATTGTGTCTAACAAAAAGTTCAAACAGAACACAAAACTGGATGCAGAATGGTTTATGTGGAAGTTCTCACTTGTTTGTTATATACAGAAGAGCACTGGAAACAGTTTTACCAATATGCACATTTTACTCGAGAAATTCAGTGATTCGGAATATGCAGAATGTTGAAAGCTTTTAACACTCTACACATAAAAAGCTGGAGCGGAGAAGATACTGTCTGTCATAAAATCAGTAGTATTTGGTAATATGACAGAAAAGCAGCGTTCTGTGACTTTCTAAATTAGAAAAAAAATTTAAAGTGGAAAAATGAACTTTAATTTCCTATTTTCGTCTTAAATTTGTAAGTTAAAGGAAGCCTATTAGTGCGCGGGTCTCAACTAAATTTCAACACACTAAAAAGGAGCATCTGCCAGGTCTCCAGTACTTTTGGGTTATTAGTCATATTTTTTCTGCTCTATTGCTTTAGGAGTTATTTGTAAAATATACATTTTTTAAAGGGCTGTGTCATTTACAAAAATGAAGAAGAAGCTAAAATGCTTTCTTTCTTAACACTTATTTTATAGAGGTCCAATATACATGTTTTTTTTCCAGAGATAATCATGACCTCGAGTTGACGACCTGAATGATTTGAGATGAAATCAACCCTGAAGAAACAGCAATCAGTCACCATTCTATATACCAAACCGGTAGCTGGATACTACGGTATGTTGATGATTTTCACTTATCTGACAGCAACTGAATAAAACACAATTTTAGTGCCATACGCGTTTCGCCTTTATTTTCTGCAAGGCATCATCAGTGGCCTGTAATATGTACATATGTTAGCTATTTTATTTACATTTTTGTCACTGTGCCTATAGGTTATAAACAGTTCTGGTGGTTGGTATTTCCTATTAAGTAGTAATGTTTTGAACTGTACTTACTGTACTACTTAATAGGAAATACCAACCACCAGAACTGTTTATAACCTATAGGCACAGTGACAAAAATGTAAATAAAATAGCTAACATATGTACATATTACAGGCCACTGATGATGCCTTGCAGAAAATAAAGGCGAAACGCGTATGGCACTAAAATTGTGTTTTATTCAGTTGCTGTCAGACGGTCCATAAGTGAAAATCATCAACATACCGTAGTATTACGCGCAACTGAGGAGGACAGGACCAAAAAATTGAAGATGTCGGTAGCTGGATGCTTTATTTCTTTATGTAATTCCGAGGACTTACATTCTTCGAAGAGTTAACATGCTGCTTCCTCACAGTTATATCTAGCGCAAAGAGTATGAATATAAAATTAGAAGCGTCTAGATCGCATGAAGACTTATTAATACTGTTTGTGTTTTTGAAGATTTCCCGGCGACTTTCCCGGCGAGCTGAATATTTTATCGCATCTCGTGTGCTCATTCAGCATAGTGATATTTCAACTTCTGATATTTCCGCTGATAACTGCACAGCAAACTTTGTAGTGAACTGGTGACTGAATTAAAACATCTTCCACGATGAAATATAGTGCAGTAAATGAGCGTACGTCTGACACGTTAGCCCAAGAGCCCAGTCAGCTCAGTCCTAAACTGGAGACACTATTCAAAGACATCTTTGTGTAGAAAACCGTATGATGTTTGCTGGATAGTCCATATGGGCGCCGGCCGATGTGGCCGAGCGGTTCTAGGCGCTTCAGTCTGGAACCGCGCTGCTGCTGCGGTCGCAGGTACCAATCCTGCCTCAGGCATGGATGTGTGTGCTGTCCTTAGGTTAGTTATGTTTAAGTAGTTCTAAGTCTCTGGGACTGATGACCTGAGATGTTAGGTCCCATAGCGCTTACAGTCATTTTCCATGTAGGCGAATGGCAGGGGTGGGGGGGGGGGGGGGGTGCTCTTAGAACTGATGGTGCTTGCGACATTCAAGCGATTGTTTCATTGAACTACAAACCAAATACAAACAATAACACCTAGCATTATTTCATTGGGGCTTTGCTTCATGCAGCAGTGCGTCGCCATAGATACTCTAACAAGGGGAGGCCGCCAATTGTGAAAATCAGATTCAATTCATACTGAGCATAATAGAAGCTCATGGCCAGAGGTGTAATGTGGCAAAGCATCGAGATGCACTTCTCAGCCGTTGTCGAGAAAATCGACAGTTAAAAGAAATCGTTGCTGTGAAATACTCTCTACGATTGACGATTTCCTACAGCGCCGTGGCGCAGCGGTAAGCGCTCGGGTTCTTAATCCAAAGGTCGCTGGATCGAATCTCGCGCCATACAACCTTTTTTTTTCTTTATATATATTTTTTTGCAATTCAAATGTGCACACACACACACACACACACACACACACACACACACACACACACATATATATATATATATATATATATATATATATATATATATATATATATATAGATTCCCGGCAATCAGTTGCAATAATTATGCATATAATAAGTTGTTGAAAGTCGTTTGTCGTGGAAAAACTGGCGACTTCGAACATAATTATGTTTTCCGCAAACAAAGTTGTATTTCACAAATGTTATTAATTGTCTTCATAATGTTAACCACGTATAGTTAACGGAAGACGTAGAAACGATATTCCGAAACGAATACGTATAGCGTAAGTCAAACATTCGAATTAGAATAGAAACCCCACGAACACAAATTTTCTGTGGCAGGTATGAAATATAAACTCCGTTACTCGCTCGTTACACTTGAAGAACAGACGTTGAATGGGCCGAAACGAGCCGCTGCATAACAGCGTAGTTGCCTGCTAACTTCGAAAGAAGGTAGATGCGGTCCCTAGCGCAACTTATAACATCGTCGAAAATTAGTATATATATATATATATATATATATATATATATATATATATTTGAATTACAATAAACTAATAATAAAAAAAATGTTGCATGGTGCGAGATTCGATCCGGCGACCTTTGGATTACGAACCCGAACACATACCGCTGCGCCACGACGCTACAAAAATTATTGATCGTAGAGAGTATTTCACGGCAACGGTCTCTTTAACTGTAGATTTTCTCGACAACGGCTGAGAAGTGCATCTTGGTGCTTTGCCACGTTACACCTCTGGCCATGAGCTTTTATTATGCGCAGTATGAATCGAATCTGAATTTCACAATTGGCGGCCTCCCCTTGTAAGACAAGAAACGGCGCACCACGAAGAGAAAGTATCCCAAGGGGACGGAAATCGAGAAATGCGTTTTATATTTACAGATAAAGAATTGATTACAATTTCAGAAAAACTGGACGATTTATTCAAGAAAACAGCTTCACAAATTAAGCAGGTCAACAACATGTTTGGTTCACCTTTGGCGCTTATGCAAGCAGTTATTCGGCTTGGCACTGACTGACAAAGTACATGGATGTCCTCCTGCGGTATATCGTGCCTATATCTGTCCAACTGGCAGGTTAGGTCGTCAAAATCGCAAGCTTGTTGGAGGGTACTGCCCATAATGCTCCTAACGTACTCAATTGGGGAGATACTCGGCGACCTAGCTCGCCAAGGCAGTGTTTGGTAAGCACGAAGAGACAGAATAGAAAGTCTCGATGTGTGTGGGAGGGCATTATCTTGCAGAAATGTAAGCCCAGGAAGACTTGAAGTGAAGAGCATCAGAAAGGGTCATAGAATATCCCGGCGTGCCGGTGTGCTTTAAGGGTGCAGCGGATGGCAACCAACGGGAATACTGCTATGAAATGAAAATGGCACGCCAGGTTGTTTGGGTTGTATCGTGGACGACAGTCAGGATGTCCAGCGCATCTTCACATCTACATCTACATCTACATCTATACTCCGCGAGCCACCTTACGGTGTGTGGCGGAGGGTACTTATTGTACCACTATCTGATCCCCCCTTCCCTGTTCCATTCACGAATTGTGCGTGGGAAGAACGACTGCTTGTAAGTCTCCGTATTTGCTCTAATTTCTCGGATCTTTTCGTTGTGATCATTACGCGAGATATATGTGGTCGGTAGTAATATGTTGCCCATCTCTTCCCGGAATGTGCTCTCTCGTAATTTCGATAATAAACCTCTCCGTATTGCGTAACGCCTTTCTTGAAGTGTCCGCCACTGGAGCTTGTTCAGCATCTCCGTAACGCTCTCGCGCTGACTAAATGTCCCCATGACGAATCGCGCTGCTTTTCGCTGGATCATGTCTATCTCTTCTATTAATCCAACCTGGTAAGGGTCCCATACTGATGAGCAATACTCAAGAATCGGACGAACAAGCGTTTTGTAAGCTACTTCTTTCGTCGATGAGTCATATTTTCTTAGAATTCTTCCTATGAATCTCAACCTGGCGCCTGCTTTTCCCATTATTTGTTTTATGTGATCATTCCACTTCAGATCGCTCCGGATAGTAACTCCTAAGTATTTTACGGTCGTTACCGCTTCCAATGATTTACCACCTATGGCATAATCGTACTGGAATGGATTTCTGCCCCTATGTATGCGCATTATATTACATTTATCTACGTTTAGGGAAAGCTGCCAGCTGTCGCACCATGCATTAATCCTCTGCAGGTCCTCCTGGAGTACGTACGAGTCTTCTGATGTTGCTACTTTCTTGTAGACAACCGTGTCATCTGCAAATAGCCTCACGGAGCTACCGATGTTGTCAACTAAGTCATTTATGTATATTGTAAACAATAAAGGTCCTATCACGCTTCCCTGCGGTACTCCCGAAATTACCTCTACATCTGCAGATTTTGAACCGTTAAGAATGACATGTTGTGTTCTTTCTTCTAGGAAATCCTGAATCCAATCACAAACCTGGTCCGATATTCCGTAAGCTCGTATTTTTTTCACTAAACGTAAGTGCGGAACCGTATCAAATGCCTTCCTGAAGTCCAGGAATACGGCATCAATCTGCTCGCCAGTGTCTACGGCACTGTGAATTTCTTGGGCAAATAGGGCGAGCTGAGTTTCACATGATCTCTGTTTGCGGAATCCATGTTGGTTATGATGAAGGAGATTTGTATTATCTAAGAACGTCATAATACGAGAACACAAAACATGTTCCATTATTCTACAACAGATTGACGTAAGCGAAATAGGCCTATAATTATTCGCATCTGATTTATGACCCTTCTTGAAAATGGGAACGACCTGCGCTTTCTTCCAGTCGCTAGGTACTTTACGTTCTTCCAGCGATCTACGATAAATTGCTGATAGAAAGGGGGCAAGTTCTTTAGCATAATCACTGTAGAATCTTAAGGGTCTTCACTGGTTATCTGGATTCTGTTCGAGATGGGAATCATTACTGAAGACAGGTCTACTATAACAATCACATCTCCGGCGAAGACCTGTCTGAAGACGCTCCGAACAGCGGTGGGTTATCAGTCGCCCACCATACGGCCCGACAACTGAGAGTGATTGTCTGGGATGCCATTTCACTTCATAGAAGAACACCTTTGGTTGTCATCAGCGGCGCCCTTACAGCACAACGGTACGCCAACGATATTCTAAGCCCTTTTTTGTTACCCTTCTTGACAATCAATGCTGGAATTGCTTTCAGCAAGATAATACCCGCCCGCACCCGGCGAGAGATTCTACTGCTTGTCTTCGTGTGAGCCGTGTGCGGTTCGCGTTGATGCCGTTCATAGCTTGGCATCTTGTAATAGCGATAGTGGCGTCTCTTTTTCTTAGCGTGTTCACTGGTGCCACTACGTTTGCTCGGCTGGTCTGTCCGTGAGTAGCAGCACCAGTGCTTATCGATAGCGCGTATTGTGGTACCATCTCTGGAGCGGCCTCTAGTACTTCGGGGTCGACGTGTGTCGAGCAGGGGTGTTGGGACGGAGCAGCAGTGAGGTTCGGACAGCCAGTACTTGCCCGACGGCTGGCGACACACATGCACTGCCCCAAGGAGGGATGTGGTCGCGAGAGTGCACGACCACGTCGAGGACCGCATTCAGCCAGTTTTAGTTGAATGGACCGTGATATTCGAGAAGTGCAACTTTCACTGGTGTGTGTGTGTGTGTGTGTGTGTGTGTGTACGCCGGTCGAAGTGACCTCATGGAAATACACTCCTGGAAATGGAAAAAAGAACACATTGACACCGGTGTGTCAGACCCACCATACTTGCTCCGGACACTGCGAGAGGGCTGTACAAGCAATGATCACACGCACGGCACAGCGGACACACCAGGATCCGCGGTGTTGGCCGTCGAATGGCGCTAGCTGCGCAGCATTTGTGCACCGCCGCCGTCAGTGTCAACCAGTTTGCCGTGGCATACGGAGCTCCATCGCAGTCTTTAACACTGGTAGCATGCCGCGACAGCGTGGACGTGAACCGTATGTGCAGTTGACGGACTTTGAGCGAGGGCATATAGTGGGCATGCGGGAGGCCGGGTGGACGTACCGCCGAATTGCTCAACACGTGGGACGTGAGGTCTCCACAGTACATCGATGTTGTCGCCAGTGGTCGGCGGAAGGTGCACGTGCCCGTCGACCTGGGACCGGACCGCAGCGACGCACGGATGCACGCCAAGACCGTAGGATCCTACGCAGTGCCGTAGGGGACCGCACCGCCACTTCCCAGCAAATTAGGGACACTGTTGCTCCTGGGGTATCGGCGAGGACCATTCGCAACCGTCTCCATGAAGCTGGGCTACGGTCCCGCACACCGTTAGGCCGTCTTCCGCTCACGCCCGAACATCGTGCAACCCGCCTCCAGTGGTGTCGCGACAGGCGTGAATGGAAGGACGAATGGAGACGTGTCGTCTTCAGCGATGAGAGTCGCTTCTGCCTTGGTGCCAATGATGGTCGTATGCGTGTTTGGCGCCGTGCAGGTGAGCCCCACAATCAGGACTGCATACGACCGAGGCACACAGGGCCAACACCCGGCATCATGGTGTGGGGAGCGATCTCCTATACTGGCCGTACACCACTGGTGATCGTCGAGGGGACACTGAATAGTGCACGGTACATCCAAACCGTCATCGAACCCATCGTTCTACCATTCCTAGACCGGCAAGGTAACTTGCTGTTCCAACAGGACAATGCACGTCCGCATGTATCCCGTGCCACCCAACGTGCTCTAGAAGGTGTAAGTCAACTACCCTGGCCAGCAAGATCTCCGGATCTGTCCCCCATTGAGCATGTTTGGGACTGGATGAAGCGTCGTCTCACGCGGTCTGCACGTCCAGCACGAACGCTGGTCCAACTGAGGCGCCAGGTGGAAATGGCATGGCAAGCCGTTCCACAGGACTACATCCAGCATCTCTACGATCGCCTCCATGGGAGAATAGCAGCCTGCATTGCTGCGAAAGGTGGATATACACTGTACTAGTGCCGACATTGTGCATGCTCTGTTGCCTGTGTCTATGTGCCTGTGGTTCTGTCAGTGTGATCATGTGATGTATCTGACCCCAGGAATGTGTCAATAAAGTTTCCCCTTCCTGGGATAATGAATTCACGGTGTTCTTATTTCAATTTCCAGGAGTGTAAGTTGTCAGTCCACGAACTGTACTGGGGTGTTTCCCGTGCCTGACTCGAGTGGGGACGACCGTTGTTTGGTCGTTCGGTCGGTCGTCGCAGCGGACGAGATGCATTTGGTCTTCCGACCGCTTCTGGCTTCTCCGTGTTCGTGACGACTTATAATTCGTCCGTGTTATTCACAGTGACTGGTTTTTGTATTGCGAGTTGTCAGTGAAATAGTTTTCCCGGATATTGTGGTTTTAAAAGAGCAGTTATTTTAATGATGTCTGCGTACTGGATTTGGAGAGGAATGGCGAACGGACATCAGTTGAGTTGGGAACGCAGACCAGTTCGGTCGGCAGCGGAAGAAGGTTCGGTTTGGCCGGAGGAGCAGCGCGATTCACGCAACGCCAGACCATGCCGGGACCGTTGGCGGCACGCAGGCACTGCCGCATCGAGGGGCTGTAGTTGCAAGGGCCACAACCTCGTTGTCCACCGAACTCAGGATCTTTGAGTAGAGGGCACATAAATTCGGTAGTGAATCCTCCACTATGGTGAGATCTCACCGTTTGTTGGTGTGTTGCTACTCGCAGTGGGTGGAGTGTTGTTTTCCGGGTTAATTTGTCGGTCGGTTCGTGTGGTTCTATGATGCTACTCCGAGCGCCGCCGAGAGTAAGAGCAGCGAGTGGTGTGTTGTTTGACTACTTGATTTGTCGGTCGGTTGGTGTTGTTCTATGTTGTTAGTACTGTTTCCTTGTTGCTTCTGGTGTTTCTAAACTCTGGATTTTGAAGACTCAGTGCTCTCTGTCCCTTCGCCCTCGCCTGAAATATTCAATCGTTGTCCCGGTGATCAGACGTTAGGTGCATCTGTGAGATTGTTGGTTTGTGTTTAAGTTGTCCCTAGTTGAGTTGCCAACCTATTACGTGAGCGTAACTCTTGGCTGCCTGTATCACCGCATACACAGCTGTAGTCACCTACCTCAGGTGGATCCAGGAAGTACTGTCTGTGGACCACTCCATCTTATTTGGACAAGTTGTCATAATTGTTTAAATTTACCCTAATGTTTTAACATGTTATTGCCTTCCCCACTTGTGGTTCCGGCCTTCAGCCGTTAATTGTTTGTAACACTGCCTATGGCTTTCAGCCGACAAATAGTTTCAGTTCTGTCTTGATAAGACCTTCAGCCGTCACTATAACTTGTTACAGTTATTAAGATTGGTAAAATGGTTTGGATATTTTTAACGTGTAAATGTCCATCTTATTGATAATTCAGGCCTTCAGCCGTTATGTATTTTTAAATTGCTTCTGGCTTTCAGCCGACGAATAATTTAGCCTTCAGCCGTTGATTGTGTGTATCATGGCTTTTGGCATTCAGCAGTTCTTCTAATAAGGCTTTCAGTGTAGTAAAATCTTTTAAAAATGATTGTTGAGAGGTTGTTTTTTTTAAAAAAAAATAAAGTGTATGTGTTTTCTGTGCAAACAATGGTAACTGATTAGGCCCCGTCCACAACTTTCCTGTTTTCCTTAAGTTCCACGTCACATTGTGCTATCGAAATCTTGCCTTGGCCAGCAAAGTCGCCGGATTCTTCCACAGTTGAGTACGTTTGGAGAATTATGGGTAGGGCTCACCAACTAGCTCGCAAGTCTGACGGTCTAACCCGCCAGTTGGTCAAAATTTAACACAATGATCCCCAGGAGGATATGCAATAACCCCATCAATGCCAAGTGGAACTACTGCTTGCTTACTGGCGTTATTTGCTTGCCCATTTTGTGAAGCTCTTTCTTTTGAATAAATCCAAATTTTATGAAACTGTAATTATTTGTTTGTGTGTACATCTACCGATTTCTGTCTTATTCGAATAATTTCTTTGCAGTGCATCGCCTTTTTTGTCTTATAATGTATACACCCATATATAAAGTTGTATGCGTCTAAGAATAAGGCGTGGCAAGCCCCGAGGCAACAAATATTCAGTGGCTGAAGAATGTATTCCCACTGCCCATTCCATGGATTACGGGGAAGCCAAGGTAGTGGTCACAGCTACACTTTTGAAGGAAGCTGTGGAAATACAATTAGCAGACAACCTCGTCGACACAAGATTTCCAGTGTGACGAAACACGGAAACCCTCTATTCCATGTCTTCACTCTCTGAAAAATTATCGTTATGCACGGCAGCTTGGCATTCCATCTCATGCCATTTGTTTTAATACTTAACCACATAATTTGTAAGCACTGTACTTTTGCTGACTCGACGGGTTGTATATTTTACTCTTAATTTTCATGACTGACTTACTTATGACACATGTACATTTTTGCCACAGTATGTCTTTACGTCAAGTGATTTTAACTCACTCACCGACTCACCTTGAAGCCGACTGTACGGTTATAAACCGAAATATCGGAAAATAGGTATTTCTGTCGCCGACTCACGCTCGAAAGATGATGGAAATGGAGCGAGGAAGCAAGTGAGGTAACTAGAGGTCACTAGAAACTGACCAAAGTCGCGCATGAGATGGGTAATCTGCCGTGTGCAATTTAGGGAAGCCGTTGTAGACTTAAATCTTGATGGTCTCACAGGGAATTGAGCGCAGTTCCTCTCGAATTTAAGTCCAGCATATTAAAGCCTGCACCGGCAGGACATTTAAAAACAGTCGTACAGTTCGTTGTAATATGAAGCCGTAGATATAAAGTTAGATTACACTTCATTCGTCTCAGCGGTTCCACTTCGCAGCACAGCAGGAGAAATAAAGGACCAGCAACAGCGTTCATGCTGAATGACGGCCCCTTAAACGAACGTACCAAACTGTGCCCATAATCCTCCCGGATAGGGTGACAACTCTTGTGAGCTGAAACAGTAAACCACCTTTTCTCTTTTCCTTTTATTCGCACGCTCCGCCTTCTTTTCCGCGCAGTCCGACTCTTTACGCAGCCTGAACCCTTTCATAAATCCACCCTGCCGAGCGTGCGGAGGTGGCAATAGAGCGAGCTAATTCTTCTTAAGCAGCGGCGGAAGGAATTTCGTAATTAGCGAGCGGCTGCGGGCGCCGGCAGAACGTACGGGGAGTTTGCCAGCCAGCACGTACCAGTAGTAGCAGCAGGCGCTTGGCGGGAGAGACTTCTTAGCGCGGGGTAAAGCGGGCGGGCTAATATCGCGAGAGGAATCGTCCGATATATCACACACCCCGCGGCGCTCGCTGGCACAAAGAGGATTCATAAAACGTGACCCGCCGCGGTTAGGGCCTGCGGCACGTAGCCACGTCGCGGCGGCTCCTGCCCGACCGGAAGCAGGTGAGCGAACACCCGACAGACTATTACGGGCGCGGCCGGGCCGCCACGTAATTAAATGATTATGATCTCGGATAAAGCTGCTTCGGAGGCGCCGGCCGGCGTCGGTTTTTCGGAAAGGAGGGAAGCGAACCTATCCAGACGGATGGCCTTCCCGCCGCCTCCTTTCACGCCAGCTGCCGTTGCCGCCGCCGGCACCGCCGCCGCCGCCGCCCACGAGTTGGCCGGGAACGCCTCCGGCTTTTAATTCGTTTCCCGCGGGCCGTCCTAATTGCCGTTTCGTGCGGATCGTGCCCGCGGGGGCGGCTTTCTCGTTTTCCGAGCCCGCCCCTCCCGCCGATAGCGTGGGCCGCGTTCGGGGTGGGGGCAGTTCGTGACGATCGGCTCGGGTTTATGGTAATGCCGTCGGCGGAAGTACCCCCTAAGCGTACCAGTCGCCCGTAGCGCCAGCTGCAATTACGTGCCGCTCGCGGTCTTACGAGATTATTTTCCAGGACCCGCCAGAAATATCGAAACTTTTCTGCTTCGTATGGTTCACTTCATTGTTTTCACAATGCAGAGTACTTAAACCGCGTGAGTCTGAGACAGACACCAACAAGCACATGCGGAAAAGGTTCCCCAGAACACGCTGTCGTCATCAGCTTACTGTATGCCAAAAATAGACATACACTAAACTTAGGCCGCGCGGGGTAGCCGAGCGGTCTGAGGCGTCTGGTCACGGTCCGTGCGGCTTCGCCCGTCGGAGGTTCAGGGCCTCCCACGGGCATGGGTGTGCGTATCGTCCTTAGCGTAAGTCAGTTTAAGTTAGATTAAGTAGCGTGTAAGCTTAGAGACCGATGACCTCAGCAGTATGGTCCCATAAAAGCTTACCACAAATTTGCCAATTACACTTAGACATGTCCTTAGGTTAGTTAGGTTTAACTAGTTCTAAGTTCTAGGGGACTGATGAAATGGTTCAAGTGGCTCTCAGCACTATGGGACTTAACTTGTGAGGTCATCAGTCCCCTACGACTTAGAACTACTTAAACCTAACTAACTTAAGGACATCACAAACATCCATGCCCGAGGCAGGATTCAACCTGCAACCGTAGCGGTCGCGTGGTTCCAGACCGTAGCGCCTAGAACCGCTCGGCCACTCTGGCCGACGGGACTGATGACCTCAGAAGTTAAGTCCCATAGTGCTCAGGGCCATTTGAACCATTTTACACTTGGACTACGAGGAAACAGACATACGTATACAGACAGCAATAACTGACGAAGAACCATGCGCACAACTAAATGCACTAACGAACAGTATTTCAAAAACAACACATGAAACGTACAAAATAAGACATACCTATATGCAGGGTAGCAATAATCTCCAGAGGGTGGACAGGAACACTCACAGTGACAACAAAAACAGCGAAACTGAAGAGGAACAGGAGGAGGAGGAAGATAAGATGTAACAGTAAAGAAGAACCCTTGAATTATGATTCAGACATAACATGTCGAAGTGTTCTGACAAGTTGTACATGTCAGTCAAATAACAGGTAACGATACTAGACAAAGTGTAGTGTAACGCGCTGGCAGCCTAGCCAAGAATCGCCCAATGTAACACACGGAGGATTACCTAATGTAATGCAGCACATTAGCAATACCATTTCTTCGCTACGAAGTAAACAATTTTGTTGTGGCTGACGGTCAACACATCACAGTCGGTGATGGCGCTTATAAATCTTTGCTCTACCGTACCATCTTTTTACGTTCTACTAAAAAAATTAAAGTTTATTTCAGCTTCAAATTACTAATATTTTAAAAATTTATTATTCTTTATCAAATGTTACAGCTAAAAACAAAACAAAAAGACTACAAACGGGATGACAAACGGAAAATGATGTAGCCGTCTACAACTTCACTCTCTTGTATCAACATCTTCATCCCAATGGAGCGTCTGCACCGACTGCCCGCAATTACTTGTTGAATACGTTCCAGTCTCTGTCTTTGCCTACAAAATGGCTCTGAGCACTATGGGACTTACTTTGCCTACAGTTTTACCCTCTACAGCTCCCTTTAGTACAGTTCGGGAGGACGACGGTTCAATCCCGCGTCCGGCCATCCTGATTTAGGTTTTCCGTGATTTCCCTAAATCGCTCCAGGCAAATGCCGGGATGGTTCCTTTGAAAAGACACGGCCGACTTCCTTCCAAAATCCGATGAGACCGATGACCTCGCTGTCTGGTCTCCTTCCCCAAAACAACCAACAACCTTTAGTACAGCGTGCGGTAGCGTTCTCGCTTCCCACGCCCGGGTTCCCGGGTTCGATTCCCGGCGGGGTCAGGGATTTTCTCTGCCTCGTGATGGCTGGGTGTTGTGTGCTGTCCTTAGGTTAGTTAGGTTTAAGTAGTTCTAAGTTCTAGGGGACTTATGACCACAGCAGTTGAGTCCCATAGTGCTCAGAGCCTTTAGTACAGGGCTGTTCAACACGTAGCCCGCCATACACTTGACGAAGTTGTTGCTTTTTCAGACAATGTAATAAGTGAACTCAGTGTTTTTAAATTAACCTGCTTTGTAGATTCCGCGCGAGCAGATTATTCATCAGAGAATCTACGCAAATATTTGCATCACCAGCGTGTCTAGAACAGATATCATTAGCGATAACTGTAAGCCTGTCATATCAAATCGTAGCACAATGAGTTAATGACGACGTGGCAAGATATTATAAGATGCCACTCAAAGCACAGTTAACGGAATGTGTATTTTACACTTCAGAGCTCGATGGAAGTACTGCTGTTTCATATCCATATCAGTTGCCAATGAGAGGAGTGACAGAGAGATATCCTGTAATTACTCGACTTGACTTGCGTTGAATAAAAGGTACAGCAACAAGAGACGACAAACATGAAGACGTAAGAAGTCCTATGGAAAAATTGATCTTCAAGGCAAAAATCATTCAGCTGAACAACGGATGGTACGTAAACGATGGCTGGGAGATCAAACGGATTTGTGACACACGTGATTGTAAAACACCACTGCATTATTCACCAAGAACAGCCGTGTGTCGATTTGAAAAATTTATTGGAAAAGGTAATATGGACTGTCGATTTCATACACTCAAAAGGACTAAGTTGTAGACAGTTTCAGACATTGTTGTCTGCAGTTGGCCCGGGTCATGAGGATATGAAATACTACAGCCGATTTCGCTGGCTCAGCAGATCAACAGTGCTCACACGATTTTATTCACTGTTTATGACCGGCAAAGGACAAAAGTTAGGTTTTTGGAGAATGAACTATGGTTGGACGATCTGGCTTGATTAGTTGACATAATCAGATTTTCGCCAAACCAAATCTAAAACTACACTCACGCTCATAAATTAAGGATAATGCTCTTGTGGGCGGTTTGCGGGTTTAAATCACCTCGGGGTATGACCATGCGGTGCATCTGACCTGCGGTCGTCGCACGGTGGCGCTGGCAGCAGTCCACATACGCAGAGGTGTGTTGGTGCATGTCAGAGTACGGTGCAGCGAGTAAGTGTGCAGACGTTTTCAGACGTGCTAATGGTGACTGTGTGTTGAAAATAGCTCAAAGAACACATGTTGATGACGTCATGAGGGGTAAAATACTAGGGTGACTGGAGGCTGGTCAAACAGAGCAGGTCGTAGCACTGGCCCTCCGTGTGCCACAAAGTATGATCTCAAGATTATGGCAACGATTCCAGCAGACAGGAAACGTGTCCAGGCGCTACAGTACTGGACGTCCACAGTGTACAACACCACAAGAAGACCGATATCTCACCATCAGTTTCTGCAGACGGCCACGGATTACTGCAGATAGCCTTGCTCGGGACCTTACCGCAGCCACTGGAACAGTTGTCTCCAGACACACAGTCTACAGAAGACTGAACAGACATACTCTATTCGCCCGGAGACCTGCTATGTGCATTCCACTGACCCCTGGATTCCCCGTAAAGCCTGGTGTCAAGAACATAGTACATGGTCATTGGAACAGTGGTCCCAGGTTATGTACACGGACGAGTCCAGGTATCGTCTGAACAGTGATTCTCGCCGGCTTTTCATCTGGCGTGAACCAGGAACCACACACCAACCCCTTAATGTCCTTGAAAGGGACCTGTATCGAGGTCGTGGTTTGATGTTGTGGGGTGGGATTATGATTAGTGCACGCACTCCCCTGCATGTCTTTGACAGAGGAACTGTAACAGGTCCGGTGTATCGTGACGCCATTTTTCACCAGTATGTCTGCCTTTTCAGGGGTGCAGTGGGTCCCACCTTCCTGCTGATGGATGATAACGCACTGCCCTACCGAGCTGCCATCGTGGAGGAGTACACTCGAACAGAACATATCAGGTGAATGGAGTGGCCTGCCTGTTCTCAGGACCTAAACCCCATCGAGCACGTCTATGATGCTCTCGGTCGACGTATCGCTGCACGTCTTCAAACCCCTACGACACTTCAGGAGCTCCGACAGGCAATGGTGCAAAAATGGGAGGCTATACCCCAGCAACTGCTCGACCACTTGATTCAGAGTATGCCAATCCGTTATGTGGCTTGTGTACGAGTGCATGGTGATCATATCTCATACTGATGTCGGGGTACATGCGCAGGAAACAGTGGCGTTTTGTAGCACATGTGTTTCGGGACGGTTTTCTCAACTTATCACCAATACTGTGGACTTACAGATCTGTGTCTTGTGTGTTCCCTACATGCCTAAGCTAGTAGCGCCAGTTTTGTTAGTGGCATGTTGTGTGGCACCATATTCTGCAATTATTCTTAATTTACGAGCATGAGTGTAGAAGGGAAACGTCAATCGTGTGTAGAAATGTATGGGCATATTTTGGTATCATGGTCGACAAGAGATAGGGAAAAGGCAGTTTGGTCTTTGGGTGACCTTGTCTACGTGAAATCTAGAGACAGTGGATTTCGACAAGCTGTAAAACAATGAGGAATTAGTATGACGGAAGATTCAAAGACTTTAAAAATCAAGAACCTAGTATGAGTATTTCAAAATCCTTTTGAAATTAAGATTGAAGACGCTACGGTTCACCAACAGATTTGCCTGCAGAATGGACTGGCATAATTCTATAAAATATATATGAAACCCGATCAGCATCCCAAACTATCCTTGTAAGCACTTCAACAAAGTTCCCTTTTGCGGAAGTACAAATGCCTGCAAACACTTTTTTCACGAATGAAAAATGTAAAATCTGAAAGGGATTATCGCTAACAGACGTTGAAGAGTGCAATATTCTAATATAAATACGCTTTGTTTTCCTACCTAGAAAAAGTATGTTTTATTTTCATTGGTTTTGCTCCATGACATACTCTTGTTTAGTCCGGTCTGTCTAGTGAGAAATTTACTTGGACATCCCCACTATAGTACCATGGATGTTATTCTTCGATGTCTTAACACATGTCCTGTCATCCTATCCTTTCTTCTAGACAGTGTTTTACACATGTTCCTCTCTCCTCACCTCAGTCCAATTGTTTCCTTCTCGGTCCAGCTAATTTTCACCATCTTTATGTAGGGTTTACAGCAATAACTATTACAAGCTTTAAGGGCTTATTTAGCGAACTTAGGACGTAAAGTCCTTAAATGGAATACATGTCCCCAAAGGAATTGTATGGCCTTCCAGTTATACAAAGTGATAGATGCAGTCGATCTGGGTAGCGTTCCACGTACAACGGTACAGCCATGGTTGCATTTCTGGAACATTCGCCATAAATTAACACAATATATAAGTTTTCTTTGTTACTAAAGACCAATACATCGACTAGACGAAAGCAAATGTACGAGGGGTGTTCAGTGTGTAATGCAACACCTATTCTTCTCAAACCAGGATAGTTTTGAAACTTCCTGGCAGATTAAAACTGTGTGCCCGACCAAGACTCGAACTCGGGACCTTTGCCTTTCGCGGGCAAGTGCTCTACCAACTGAGCTACCGAAGCACGACTCACGCCCGGTACTCACAGCTTTACTTCTGCCAGTACCTCGTCTCCTACCTTCCAAACTTTACAGAAGCTCTCCTGCGAACCTTGCAGAACTAGCACTCCTGGCTAAGCCATGTCTCCGCAATATCCTTTCTTTCAGGAGTGCTAGTTCTGCAAGGTTCGCAGGAGAGCTTCTGTAAAGTTTGGAAGGTAGGAGACGAGGTACTGGCAGAAGTAAAGCTGTGAGTACCGGGGGTGAGTCGTGCTTCGGTAGCTCAGTTGGTAGAGCACTTGCCCGCGAAAGGCAAAGGTCCCGAGTTCGAGTCTTGGTCGGGCACACAGTTTTAATCTGCCAGGAAGTTTCATATCAGCGCACACTCCGCTGCAGAGTGAAAATCTCATTCAGGATAGTTTTATTCAGGTTTCCAGTTTGGATAAAAAACCATATTTTTCAACAAGATCTCCGGTCAGTAGGATGGCCATACGTCACCATAATGGTAGGGCCTCTTTGCACGTATGGTACCACTCTGCTGGTCGACGGCAGAGCCAATGTCTTGTAGCATAAATAACCTTTCCATCTTCCACGTGCTGCTTTTCACGGAATACATCCTTCCTTGGCGAAATAGATGGATGTCAAAAGGTTCGCGGTCCGGAATGTGAGGCGGATGAAGAAGAACAGTCGAAACAAGTTCTTGAACCTCTCTCAGATGCCCAGACTCGTGTGAGGCCTTGCGTGTCATGGACAAGTGGAAGTTAATTTGCATTTTTGTGGTGTGTCAGACGGTTAAAATCCCGGATTTGGGCTGAACATGATCCACATTAAGTGACTCCAGCAGACGCTGCATGCGCATCACAGGTGGCCTTGTTGCTCGTGGACGATTGGAGAAACGGCGTTGTAGAAATAGACGGGAGACAGTATAGTACGCTGGTGAATTCGGAGCACCGGGAGACTTATATGCCTGACGCACCATTATGAGTTACCGCCGGATGGAGTGCGCCAATTCCCTAGCCTTCACAAAGAGGCTGGACATGGTGCCGGTCCTACAAGCACCCTTGGCTAACCTAATTGCCTAGTGGTACATAGCGTCAATGATCTTCAGGTAAGGCCTCGTTGAGCGGTACACTGTGCAACCTTAATCTACCCGCAATCGCACGGAAGCTCTATAGAAAGCCATGACGATTTGGAGCCATAAACGAGGGACAGAAAACTCACCGAGTCTTTAAGAAGTAGAATGGTGTGTCTCATATCCCAGTGAGCTAAATTAAATTTCGACAGTAAGCACTAAAATGAACACACACACACACACACACACACGCACGCACGCACACTCAAGCACACACACACACACACACACACACACACACACACAAACGCACTCATCTGCAGAAAACTGATAGACCATATTTTCTGCCCACTCTAACCTCTGAACTGTAATTGGCAAATGGCGAGTCGCTGTTGTAGGAGTCTACAAACATGGAGTATTGCACAGGTCTCCGTAACGCATGCGTGATACTGTTTATGGCTACGGCAAAGATGATAACATTTGTTAGACAGTAGGTCACCAACTCAGGACGTACAATGGAGAAAGTAGGTTGCCTAACGTAAACTGTTGTATCATTCTGTTTCCACCACAATTTGAATGATTGTTTATTGCATATGTGCATGCAGATCGTATCTTAATATTCTACATATCTATGTTGAATGTTAACTGGTCCGTGCACCACAATGCACAATACCAATATGTTCGACAAAGCCGCTCGTGAAAATGCGATTTGCCAGGTGACCGTATCTTTAGTCTACTGATGTCAGAGACAAGCAGTCAAGTGTTTCGGATAGGCCTTAGTCTAGCGACCAATCGTATACTGAAAAAACGGGTATACTGTAGCTAACCTACAGTACTGGGTCAAATTTAAACGTTACACACTTCCTCCAGCCCAGGAATTAGCTTTAGTGTTTAACGTTCCGTCGACAGCGAGATAATTAGAGACAGAGTACAAACTCAGAGTAGGGAAACATGGAGAAGGAAGTCGGTCGTGCCCATTCAAATTAACCAACCGGGCATTTGACTTAAGCAATTTAGGGATATCGTGGAAAACCTAACACAAGAAAATTGAGCAAATAAATTGGTTCTTTTGCATTAGGTGTGGTTCAGGGCAGACAGGCGGTTTATAAAAGCACTATTTGTTCATGGACGGTTCCTGAGCAAACCCGAAAAACCATGAGTTTGGGTACCAAAAGTACCAATGGTGGGAATGGCCGCTTCTATAATAACTATTCATGACAAATATTCGAAATTTTTACCACATGTTTTCAAGATGATGTTCTCGTGGAGTGCCGGCCGGGGTGGCCGATCGGTTCTAGGCTCTACAGTCTGGAACCGCGCGACCGCTACGGTCGCAGGTTCGAATCCTGCCTCGGGCATGGATGTGTGTTATGTCCTTAGGTTAGTTAGGTTTAAGGGGGGTAGGACGTCAAACGGGAAGACTTGGAGCAGGAGAGGCATCACAGGACATTTTAATTACCAGTGTCTATACTTTTACAAATAAATTCATAAAACTTTGTCAGCGTCACTAGGAAGAATTGAGGATTCACACTCATTGCAGTGGAAGTTCGAAAACATAACGAAGTAATTTTTTTTTCTACATGAATTTCATCATTTTTTTCACTTACTAATGGCAGCATTTGTTGATATAGGTACACCTTTCTTCATATGTTAGAGAGATTCTTCGATGTATTTTGCGCAGTATACATACCATACTTACAGGTGTACGAAACTCTAGAATTTATTTAATTTATGAAAAAACGAATGAATTGTTATATTTTGTTTACTTCATGTTTACAAAAAACACAAAAACACAATGTTTACCACAGTTTTTAATAGATTTGGAAAATTCTGGAGTTTCATTCACCTTTAAGTATGGTTTGTATGCTGTGCAAAATTCATCGAAGAATCTCTCTAACTTCTGAAGGATAGTGTACCTACAGCAACAAATACTGCCATTAGTAAGTGAAAAAAATGAAATTTCACACGTAAAAAAAATCATTTCCTCATGTTTTCGAACATCCACTGCTATGAGTTTGAATTGTGAATCCTTCCTGGTCATGCTGACAATGTTTTATGAATTTATTTGCAAAAGTATAGACAGTGGAAATTAAAAGTCCTGTGGTGCCTCTCCTGCTCCAAGTCGGCCCGTTTGACGTCCTACCCCCCTTAAGTAGTTCTAAGTTCTAGGGGACTGATTACCTCAGAAGTTAAGTCCCATAGTGCTCAGAGCCATTTGAATAATTTCTCTCGTGGAGTCTTGAAACATTTTTTCGATTTTATTATCCATTACCGAGATCTAGATGTTCAAATTTACTGTACGTACGCACGTAAAATATGCACCTAATATTCAGTCTGAGTCGTAAATGTAGTTTTAACTGATTTATTGAACACATTTCAAGGATCTTAAGGTCATCAGTGAAGTTCGGAGGTCACGAAACTATGTTCTTAGTCAGTATTTTTTCACCAATAAAAGTTTATGAAGTGCTTTCTGTGTAATGATCATTTCACACGTTTTAAAATATACCTGTCGCGCCACTGAAAAGACAAAAATGTGCTTAACAGAGTCTTAAATACCTGAAAATAACTTAAAATGACTACCAAAAATTGTGTAAAATTCGGTCGACTGCAAATTCAGTAAAATATTTCTAATAACATTTTTATTCTCTTAAGATACAAAATCACACGCTGGACGTCTAAACTAATTGAGATCGATGAGCAAAGTAACCAGAAAAAATTTAAAGTAAAGATGGATGGATGTAGACAGAAACAGTGGGAGGAAAACAGAGAGGAGACATAGAAAATGAAAGAAACCGTACGTATTTTTGGTGACTCTAGACCCTCCCAGACCGACGAACTTTGGCATGTAGATAAAGGGAGGGCTCATTTTGGACCGGAAGTTTGAACACGTGGGCACAGGGGAAAGTAATTTGGATCCACCAGAATTATTGGCCTTCCGAGTTAAGGTGGAGTTAAGGTGGAGACAGTGGCAGTGAGAAAGAAAGACAAGAGGAGTTACTGGAAGTGAGAGATGAGACAGTGGGAGTCCTACACTATGTGATCAAAAGTATACGGACACCTGGCTGAAAATGACTTACAAGTTCGTAGCGCCCTCAATCGGTAATGTTAGGATTCAGTATGGTGTTGTCCCACCCTTATCCTTGATGACTGCTTCCACTCTCGCAAGCATACGTTGAATCACGTGCTGGAAGGTTTCTTGGGGAGTGGCCGCCCGTTCTTCACAGAGTTCTGCACTGAAGACAAGTATTGATGTCGCCCGGTGAGGCCCAGAGGTATTCTATAACATTCAAGTCAGGACTCTGTGCAGGGTAGTCCATTAAAGGGATGTTACTGTCGTGTAACAACTCCGCCACAAGCAGTGCATTATCAACACGTGCCCGATCGTGTTGAAAGATGCAATCGCCATTCACGAATTGCTCTTCAACAGTGGGAAACAAGAAGGTGCTTAAAACATCAATATAGGCCTGTGCTGTGATAGTGCTACGCAAAACCACAAGGGGTGCAAGCCCCCTTTATGAAAAACACGACCACACCATAACACAACCGCCTCCGAATTTTACTGTTGGCACTACACACGTTGGCAGATGACGTTCACCGGGCATTCGCCATACCCACAACATCGGATCGTCAAACTGTGTACCGTGATTTGTTACGCCACACAACGTTCTTCCACTGTTCAGTCGTCTAATGGTTACGCTCCTTACACCAAGCGAGGCGTCATTTGGCGTTTACTGGCGCGATGTGTGGCTTATGAGCAGCCTCTCGACTATGAAATCAAAGCTTTCTCACCTCCCACCTAATTGTCGTAGTACTTGCAGTGGATCCTGATGCAGTCTGGAATTCCTGTGTGATGGTCTGGATAGATGTCTGCCTATTTCAAATTACGAACCTCTTCAACTGTCGGCTCTCTCTGTCTGTCAACAGAAGAGGTCGGCCTGTACGCTTTTGTGCTGTACGTGTCCCTTCACATTTCCACTTAACTATCACATCGGAAATAGTGGACCTATGGATGTTTAGGAGTGTGGAAATCTCGCGTACAAACGTATGACGCAAGTGACACCCAATCACCTGTCGACGTTCGAAGTCTATTGAGTTCCGCGGAGGGCCCCTTTCTGCACTCTCACGTTTAATAACTACTGAGGTCGCTGATATGGAGTACCTGACAGTAGGTGGCAGTACAATGCACCTAATATGAAAAACGGATGTTTTTTGGGGTGTCCGGATACTTTTGATCACATAGTGTATGAACTGTAAATGCATGGGAGAATAAGGGCACAGCGCGAGAGAGACGAAAATAATGGCTGGGGGTAAACGGATTTAGAACGTTCTGTGTTAAAACAGCGCAAATGTTAGCATGCCAAAATTTTTGGTGAGATAGACGGAATGAGTACTAAGATAGCTGGTTCCCCACATTTCCCTCCGAATCTTTTCAAGAGGGTCACCTGTTTTGTGCTTTAACATCCCCACTTTCTATTCCTGTGCAAGCTTCTTCATCTCCCAGTACCTACAGCAACCTACATCCTTCTGAATCTGCTTAGTGTATTCACCTTCTTTACGCTTCAGCTGGAGGATTTTTCTAATGGTGACGTTCTGCCTTCCTCAATAAAGGAATAATGGTTTGTATCTGTTATCAAGCAATAATTGCCTTAGAAACGAAGGCATTAGATTTTCCGTTTTGCATTTGTTCTCTTTTCTCTGCTCTTGTTTATAACTGAATAAATGATACCGGGTTCGTATCTGTAAATGAAACCGGGTTCGTATCTGTAATGCCAAGCCGTGGAGTTCGTAGATCCAAGTTGTGAAATCGATAGGGTTAGCATTTTGTTAAAGGAACACTCTTACATCTAAGAAATAAAAAAGCAGTCCTCGCGTGACTGCCGAGTAGCAAGTATCAACGGGAAAAGTCTTCGCTTTTATCTGCTTCGCCCTACGAACTGTAGCTCATTCCGGCCTAGCTCGCATTTTTTTTACCCCGAAGGTAACTTCTCTTTCAGAGTTACGTCCCCCGCTTTTAGCTGCTGCAAAGCAAATTAGCTAATTGCTCTCCCGTCTTCTTGTGTTGCAGGTAAGAAGCCGCCGAAATTAAAGGGCGCAGGGGAGGTGCATGTGCTGTTGGCAGCCCTGTGCCAAAGCAGCCGACTGCCGGCGCTACTGGTGGGCTCCGTGCCTACTTGCGTGCTTCCGGCATTCCCTGCACCTGAGAAGCAGGGCCTCCAACTGGATCGACACGGAGAGTCGCTCACATAAAGGACGTTTGCGCTAGTAACGTTTTTCACAGCACTTCTCACGCGCTTTGGTAGTGGTTTCTTTCGCTTTTCAGAAACGAGGCCGCATGTGAGCTACACTACAATGACTACCTTGAGACCATAACGTAATGAAGGATAAACTTTTTCTGAAAATGCTACTAAAAGTATCCATCTAATGTGCGTACTAAATGGCTAAAGTAAATATCGGTCTTATCAATCTAACAGGTACGGTATTAAAGGCTAAGCAGACACACTTATTACGTTGTTGTTGTTGTTGTTGTTGTGATCTTCAGTCCTGAGACTGGTTTGATGGAGCTCTCCATGCTACTGTATCCTGTGCAAGCTTCTTCATCTCCCAGTACCTACTGCAACCTACATCCTTCTGAATCTGCTTAGTGTATTCATCTCTTGGTCTCCCTCTACGATTTTTACCCTCCACGCTGCCCTCCAATACTAAACTGGTGATCCCGGGTTCGATTCCCGGCGGGGTTAGGGATTTTCTCTGCCTCGTGATGGCTGGGTGTTGTGTGCTGTCCTTAGGTTAGTTAGGTTTAAGTAGTTCTAAGTTCTAGGGGACTTATGACCACAGCAGTTGAGTCCCATAGTGCTCAGAGCCATTTGAACCATTTGAACTAAACTGGTGATCCCTTGATGCCTCAGAACATGTCCTACCAACCGATCCCTTCTTCTGGTCAAGTTGTGCCACAAACTTCTCTTCTCCCCAATCATATTCAATACTTCATTAGTTATGTGATCTACCCATCTAATCTTCAGCATTCTTCTGTAGCACCACATTTCGAAAGCTTCTATTCTCTTCTTGTCCAAACTATTTATCGTCCATGTTTCACTTCCATACACGGCTACACTCCGTATAAATACTTTCAGAAATGACTTCCTGACACTTAAATCTATACTCGATGTTAACAAATTTCTCTTCTTCAGAAACGCTTTCCTTGCCATTGCCAGTCTATATTTTATATCCTCTCTACTTCGACCATCATCAGTTACTTTGCTCCCCAAATAGCAAAACTCCTTTACTACTTTAAGTGTCTCATTTCCTAATCTAATTCTCTCAGCATCACCCGACTTACTTCGACTACATTCCATTATCCTCGTTTTGCTTTTGTTGATGTTCATCTTATATCCTCCTTTCAAGACGCTATCCATTCCATTCAACTGCTCTTCCAAGTCCTTTGCTGTCTCTGACAGAATTACAATGTCATCGGCGAACCTCAAAGTTTTTATTTCTTCTCCATGGATTTTAATACCGACTCCGAATTCTTCTTTTGTTTCCTTTACTGCTTGCTCAATACACAGATTGAATAACATCGGAGAGATACTACAACCCTGTCTTTCTCCCTTCCCAACAACTGCTTTATTTTTCGTGTCCCTCGTCTCTTATAACTGCCATCTGGTTTCTGTACAAATTGTAAATAGCCTTTCGCTCCCTGTATTTTCCTCGTGCCACCTTTAGAATTTGAAATAGAGTATTCCAGTCAACATTGTCAAAAGCTTTCTCTAAGTCTACAAATGCTAGAAACGTAGGTTTGCCTTTTCTTAATCTTTCTTCTAAGATAAGTCGTAAGGTCAGTATTGCCTCACGTGTTCCAGTATTTCTACGGAATCCAAACTGATCTTCCCCGAGGTCGGCTTCTACCAGTTTTTCCATTCGTCTGTAAAGAATTCGTGTTAGTATTTTGCAGCTGTGGCTTATTAAACTGATTGTTCGGTAATTTTCACATCTTATTACACACTACATAAATTAACGTGTTTCAGTTACAATATTCACTTGCCATCAAACGTTAAACCTTTCCCTTTCACTGTAAGACCGCGTCCGACATACTAATTGTGCCCTTTGACTACAATATCGGATGACATCCGATTCACTGTTTTCCTTACCGTTTCTTCATCTGATATACTCCGTCAGGCAGTGCTTCAAGAGTGGACGCTAAAACTAGTAAGTCCTGTGTCGATAGTATCGATACATATTCGTCCGTCGATGACAGAGGAACAAAAATTGCAAAATCCATACATATTCTAAAAATGTAGGTAAGTATGTGTGTACGTTCCACATCTCCTGTTCGACCACTCGTTCGATTTCATCAAAACTTGGTATACACGTATCACTTACCCTTTGGGGGTGAATAGGTAGTGTAGCCCAGGACACAAGATTACCCAAACTTATTCAGCCAGTATTTGAGAATTAGAGCATTTAGCTAGTCCCAACGATTTTTACAACTAATTTCAAACTTTTAAGAATATTTTTGTCATTGACAATCTCACAAAATAATGAAAGGAAAAAAGTTCATCGGTTATTACATTTTCGCTGTTCATGCAACAAAACTGCCGCGTCAGACATGTCGCTTTAATTCATTACTTCCTTGTTACTAAATGCAATAGCAATACATTTTACAGACAGTATTCCCAAATTAAACCGAACGTACCTTCAGACGATTTGACATCTAAAAACTGAAATCGCAGCTCGAAATTCCCTAGAGATGCAGGTGAAATATGCGAACAAATACGTCCGAAATATATTAACTATATATGAAACTATGTGAGATGTGCATCTGTCGGCTAATCTGTGGGTAAAAATAAATTCCTTCTAAAATCCTGTAGCTTTTTCAACGAAACTTGATACAAGCATTAGACACTATCTGTAAAAACCGGAGCAGAAGAGAATCTAAACATTTGGTTGAACATTAGGAGGACTAATAAGGTAAAGAATGAGGAAGTTCTCCGTAGAATCGGTGAGGAGAGCAATATTTGGAAAGCACTGACAAGAAGAACAGACAGGGTTTCTCGCAGTTCTCATTTCTGCAAATTCTCATTACTTTCGTCTTTCTTGGATTTACTCTCAATCCATATGCTGTTCTCATTAGCCCATTCATTCCATTCAACAGCTTCTGTAATTCTTTTCCACTTTCACTGAAGATAGCAATGCCACCAGCGAAACTCTTCATTGATAACCTTTCGCCTTGAATTTTAATTCCACCCTTGAACATCTATTTCCGTCAGTACTTCTTCGTTGTGTACCTTGAAGAGTAGGGGCGAAGGACTACATCCCTGACATATGATTTTTAATCCGAGTATTTCGTTCTTGATCTTCCAGTGTTATCGTTATCTCTTATTTCTTGTACGTTTTATATATTACCCGTCTTTCCCTGTAGTTCACCTGTATTATTCTCAGAATTTCAAACATCTTGCTTTATTTTACATTGTCGAATGCTTTTTCCAGCTTGACAAATCAGATGTACGTATCTTGATTTCTCTTCAGTCTTGCTTCCGTTATCTTCAGAACTACCTTTCTGGTGCCTTTACCTTTTCTAAACCCAAACTGGTCGTCATCTAACAAATTCTCAGGTATCTTATCCATTATTCTGTATATTATTTTTTGTCAGCACATTTGGTGCACGAGCTTTGAAGTTGATTGTGCGACGAATTTCGCACTTTTCAGCGCTTACTATCATCGAATTTGTGTGAATGATGTTTTTTCTTTAAGTCAGATTGTATATCGTTAATGTCATGTGTTTTAACACCACTTCCCCCCCCCCCCCCCAAATCGTTTTAGACATTTCAATGGAAGTTTATCCATTCCGTCTGCCTTATTTGATCATAATAAATCCTCAGCGCTTTTGAAATGTGAGTCTAACACCGGATCCATCTTCTCTTCCCTGTCGACTCCTATGCCTCCTCCTATCAGTTTATCAGACGAGGTCTCCCACTCACAAAGGCCTTGAATACATTCTTTCCAACTATACCCTCACTCCCTCGCTTTTAACAGTGAAACTTCTATTGTACTCTCAATGTTACCACCCTTGCTTCTAATTTCACCGAAGGTTGCTTCAACTTTTTTATCTGCTAATTCAGTTCTTACGACTAAGATTTCGTTTTAGATTTCTTCACATTTTTCATGTCGGCATTTCGCCTTAGCTTCCATGAACTTCCTGTTTATTTCATTCCAAAGCGACTTTTATACATGTGTTCTTTAATTTCACTCAACGGTTTTGTACTTCCAGGTATACTTCCTCCTCTTGTGGTTCTTCAACAGAGTACGTCATTAACTGACATTCATGGCAGAACTCGTCTTTATCCTCTCTCGTTCTTTCTTACTACCGCCGGCCGAAGTGGCCGTGCGGTTAAAGGCGCTGCAGTCTGGAACCGCAAGACC
The DNA here is from genome assembly GCF_021461395.2 of Schistocerca americana. Taxonomy (NCBI): domain Eukaryota; kingdom Metazoa; phylum Arthropoda; class Insecta; order Orthoptera; family Acrididae; genus Schistocerca; species Schistocerca americana. The sequence continues at coordinate 202,448,868 of NC_060122.1, forward strand.
GCTACGGTCGCAGGTTCGAATCCTGCCTCGGGCATGGATGTTTGTAATGTCCTTAGGTTAGTTAGGTTTAACTAGTTCTAAGTTCTAGGGGACTAATGACCTCAGCAGTTGAGTCCCATAGTGCTCAGAGCCATTTGAACCATTTCTCACTACCAAGCTCTTATATTCCTGTAACTTTTTCTTCCGCACCCTCACCTACAACCGCATTCTAATACCTCATGACGACTAGATTTTCATCTCAATTTACCTCCTGAATTACTATTTCAATTCCCTCATATACTTTCCCTGTCTCTTCATTCTCTGACTGCGCTGTTGGTGAGTAAAACTGAACTGTTGTTGTCGGCTTTGATTTGCTTTCGATTCTTATGAGAACAGCCCTACCGCTGAACAGTTCACAGTAAATCACTCTCCACCCTACCTTCCTATTCATAACGATTCCTACTCCCCTTACATCATTTTATCCATTTCATGCTGCTGTTAATATTACCATATACTCGTCTGATACGAAGTCCTGGTCTTCTTTCCATTTCACTTCCTTCCATTTCTCTTCAGTGACCCCGCTTGTATTTCTTTGTGACAGGTGCATGCGATTTTCTAGAGCTAGCATTATAAGGTTTGTATCACGATACAGTGCTCGGAGCATTATGACTGACTGAACCGTTAGTCTCGATAGATATCATCAGCGTAGGTCACACACCCGACGTTACAATACGGTAGGGAAGCCCCGATCCACCTTTCCGAACTTAAAGACGAGAGAGATAAAGTAACATAACAAATTAATTACTAGGTGGAAATTAATGGAAGTTCTGGATCATAAAGCCAAATCTCTACCACTCGTGCACGGGAAGCTGGACGTCAGATGGCGCGAGGTCACCATTGCTATAGCGACAAACACGTCTGTCCCATAACACGAGGCAATGGGGATGGGGGCAACGATAAAAGGAGTCTGTGTCAGTCAACGAGTAGTGGTGGTGTTCTTTCTTACAACACGGCCTGGGGACAATATTTAGATAGCTTCACACAGCGAAGAATCCTCGGGAAACTCCGAAGAAGGACGAACTTTGACCAATGAGCCCCAGAAATCAGGCATTCCTCTCAGCATTGTTTCGCGGGGAGCGTTCCAACCAAAGGCATTGTTACTAGAAGAGCAGGAGGTCGTCAACCATGGTCAACTACAGCAGCAGACGACCGCTGCTCTGTGCAACTGAGGGGAAAGACCCACGTTAAACAGCAGGTGCTATTGCAACCATATGTAACGGGACTGGAACGCACGCAATCTCACGCTCCACAGTGACACAACAAATGCATTGGGGTGGTCTCTTCGCCAGCGGAGCAGTAGTTCTCTTCTACCGAACCCGCGAATCTGTGGCACCATCTGCGATGGCACCAAGAACACGGGGAATATACCAGCGAGGAAGGGGATAGCATGATCTTATTCGATGAGAGCAGATTCAGTACAAGTACTGATCCTGGACGCGCCCTCGTACGGCAAGAAGTGGAAACACGTAATGCACCCAGGAACACTGTCGAACATAATGAGTTTTGAACACAGAACACTCTCAAGTCAGCGGTATTAAGAAACAATTCTCCTTCCCGCTGCACGTTTTTTCAGGAGTGCATCATGACACTGCGCGACTGCATCAAACAGCACAGTTGAAGGATCTCGTGCAACGGAAGGATATTCAGTGAATGGACTGGTCTCACCGTTTGCCCAGCTTACAACGAGCACATATGGATGCGGTGGGGAACGTACTGCAGCACGTCCACAGTCGGTAACGACCATTAAGTCAACCGCGCTAGTGAGGAATGCAATGCCCTACCACAAGAAGTTCTTACCAACCTCGTGCTGAGCATTGGAGCACTTTACAGATCATGCATTGAAAACTCCAGGTTTGCACACACCCTAGTAAGAATCGTTAAGAATGGCGGTGATTTCAGGGTAATTATTGTCTGTGAATAAAAATTTTATTTCTGTTCGTCTAACTGCATGTTTCTTCCAATTACGTTCTACACTGTACGATAATGCAGCATGTCTTCTTATGCATGGTCAAAGCTTCATCGAGTTATGCTACTTGACAGTGACACGTCATGCAAAAGTTCCTTTCCTCCACAATTTTAGCACACAAGCGTTACTGTGATGTAACCACCAATCTGGAACTTATGATCCATGTTCTGACTAAAATCAGATCATTACGAGGTAAATACGCATAAAATTCCTACCAGTAGAATCATTATAATGTACTGTAATATGAATGTGTATTTCATGAATGATGAAGATTACCTACTTTTTCTTATCTACTCTGTATCCGTTGTGAGCTACTGTGGCTATCAAGCAGCTGAAATTATGTTGCAAATCTCATACATAAGTGTTGAGTATTTAACTACAACTGGAACTATTTGAAGAGGCTGTCGTTTTTTAAATATTTCTTTAAATGCACAAGCTTATATTGGACTTTGTGTGGTCCAGAACAAATAAAAAAATTCCCTCAGGTCCAGTCAATACTTTCATTAGTTGAATTAATTGGATGGATGATGAATAACACTTTTGTGTTCAACAAGTAGTAATGTGGGAAGTTATTAATGTGACTAGCAAATACTCGTAATTTTTTTGGGGTCCTGAAAGAAAGGAATGTGTGTATTATCTGTTTCACATTTAACGTAACATTATTTCTCCGGATTGAAAAGGCTCAAATCTTAAAATGGGAAAAAGCAGAATAACTATCAAGTGTACTATTGGAAGATCCGAAATTTGCAAGACTTCTCATTTCATTTCTGGTGATAAACTGCTTTTAAGAGGACACACATGCTTCATTGGCTAACTTATTTTCACAATAATTTCGCTGGAATTACAACGAAATAATGTGCGAGGGAGAGTGTCTCACATGATCATAATATGCAGATGATATTTTCTTTCAGGATGCGTTCGTTACGGATCATTGCATTGAATTGAGTTTATTTGCTGTCTTTTTTACTTTAAACATTGGCCCAGGCCTGGAAACACAACACACTTCCCCCAATATAGATTGCACAACAGGATCAGCATCTCTTCACCTGCATGCCTCGCTCAAGTAAACAGGTTTCTATTGTCATCTTGGTACATGCGACTCCATTTAGTGTCAACGTATCATTTATAAACATCATACTTAACCAGAACTTTGGGCCAATAACCGAAAGAATGCCGATCTTATTTGATATTATGTTTATGCAGAGAATCTGTTTTCTGACTTTACCGATATGTGCAACGCTTGTGTTGCCTCCTTCCGACAGTCAGCCACAGTTTACGCACTGAAACGTTAAGGACATCCACTCGCAAAAATTACCGTCCGTTTTCTGGCTGAAGGTTGCGGTCTGTTCATTACAAAGCGCGTATGCACATTCACAAAGATTTTGGACCTTAGTATAAGAATTTTCATAGAGTAAAATAGACAACAGGATCCTGAAGTACTTTCACAAAGATACACTATCTGCAAGACAGAGAACCAAGCTATCATCCATAGCTTTGATAATACCGTAGTGCAGATATCTACTAAATAAGTCTGAATGCACATCAATCTTTTTGAAGGCTCAGTACAGTGAAAGGTGATGGCACCTATTATCATCGCAACAAGGTCGCGCAGAGCTGTCCTATGACGGCCGGTGTGGCCGAGCAGTTCTAGGCGCTTCAGTCCTGAACCGCGCGACCGCTACGGTCGCAGGTTCGAATCCTGCCTCGGGCATGGATGCGTGTCATGTCCTTAGGTTAGTTAAGTTGAAGTAGTTCTAAGTTCTAGGGGACTGATGACCTTAGCTGTTCTCAGACCCATCTGAACCATTTAGACCTGTCCTATCAGCCACGTGATGCCGGCCGCACACACTGTGACTCCTGAATTGTTGGGATGTGCGGATACTCTCATTCGAGACCATTGAAGCATCACAGTCAGATACCCTGATGCACAGCTTGACCTCTTTGCTGGTAGTGCTGACACATTCATCCACCAGTTGGTTCAAATGGTTCAAATGGTTCAAATGGGTCTAAACCCTATGGGACTTAACATCTAAGGTGATCAGTCCCCTGGACTTAGAAGTACTTAACCTAAGGACATCATACACATCCTTGCCCAAGGCAGGATTCGAACCTGCGACCGTAGCAGTAGCGCGGTTCCGGACTGAAGCGCCTAGAACGGCTCCCACCAGTTGGCATACTCAAAGGTGTGTGCACGCTGGGTCCTTCTTTTCTCTTTATGGTCTTCTGTTAGGCGGCGAGGAACCATAAAAGTAGAATTGCTTATGCGGTACGAGAGTGATCGGGACATTTTTTTCTCGAATATCGTCACAGGCGATGAAACATGCATTCACCGCTTCGAACCGGAAACAAAACAGAAATCCATGGAGCGGCACCAGACAGACTCTCCTTCGAAGAAAAATTTCAAAACTGCCCCTTCAGCCGTTTAAGTGACCCTTCTGCGTCTCCTGTTCCATGCCCTCTCTCCTGATGCAACGACTGGCTCGAAGTGTATTGTAATATCTTCAGGAAATGGAAGAAAAGACTTTAGCGTGCTAGCCGGCACAAAAATGCAAAAAAAAAAAGAAAAATCTCTTTCTCCACGACAACGCAAGACCTCATCCAAGACTGCTCACCAGAGAGGATCTCGCAAAATTTCCTTGCACTGTTGTTTCTTATTCGCCCTGGAGCCCGGAAGTCGCACATTCCAACTTCTATCTGTTTAGCCCAATGATGGATGCATTTCGCGGGAAACAGTACGAGTATGATGCGCATGTTATTTATGCAGCAAGACTTTGGCTCCAACGTCAACCGGTACAGTTGTCTATGCGAGCATAAAAGCCCTCCCAGTGAGGTGGCCTAAGTCCGTCGCATTGAACGGAGATATTGTGGTCAAACGGCGCTTTGTTACCAGAAGAGTGGGGAATAATATGGTTTATTGGCATCCTGTAAGAAGCCAACCTGCCTGTGCTTCATTAATTACCGAACACCCCTAATAATTTTGATTCGTAAGTATTAAATCTATGTTTTGCTCTTTGTCTAAACAGGATTGAACAATTTTCTGACAAGTAATGAACAAAGGGATTACCTGAGTCCTCTGAGAAGCAGGCTCAATTGCAATTCAGGAAAACCGCAATAGCTGTGTCCAACGCAGCTGTTGCGGTTTCATTAATTGTAATATATCATCCCGGCTGTGGTTGACCCTCATCCCATTTGATTTACAATCATTGTTTAGTTCTATAGTGTAATAATGTCCCAAGGAGTGGCACTAATGCTCAAATTAAGTTATTTGAGAAATAAAGCTGTGCTAGGTAGTACGAATTGTGTTAACAGTAGCCTACACACATTTTTGAAATGACAGTCATACATTCAACACCAACACTTACTCATACATTCGCAGCAGTAATCGATAAATTGCCAGAAGGTGATGACAAGATGCACTTCTTGGATGTGTCTACGCTGTCTCTTTGCGTATTTGGATCACACATAGCCTTCAGTGGTACAGGATTTCTGACTCTTCGCCGGCCGATGTGGACGAGCGGTTCTAGGCGCTTCAGTCTGGAACCGCGCGACAGCTACGGTCGCAGGTTCGAGTCCTGCCTCGGGCATGGATGTGTGTGATGTCCTTAGGTTAGTTAGGTTTAAGTGGTTCTAAGTTCTAGGGGACTGATGACCTCAGATGATAAGTCCCGTAGTGTTCAGAGCCATTTGAACCATCTGATTCTTCATACCAGTGCAATCGCTTGCTATGTGTTATGGAAACCACCGTATCTTCTTCTTACACAATGGGCACAATTATATGATCTATCAAAGGCGTTCCCATTATTTTGCCCAATTCAGATCACTTCCGTCACGTGTTCGTTGGTTACTGTGTGACTGTGTCTACGTTGATCTGGCGCGCTCTCGCGCCAAGGCAAAAAAGTTTTTCCTTAGCGCCTTTGCGTCCCCTAACAGAGGAACTACCCCTTGTTTTTTCTTACGTAACGTTACAGCATTAAATCAAACCTATATATGGATTAATTTTTTTCTGTATGCCGTAGAATAATAATACCACACATTTATTAAAACTTTCACATTCGGAAAAAAATTCATTCACATATTTCATTACAAGAAAAAAAAATCGAAAAGTTTAAAGTTATTATTTTATTGGTGGCTGTAATTTTCCGCAACTGTAGTACACATTTTAAAAATAAAATTCAATCGTCCGCTTTATTACGCATTACTTGTTTCGACAAATTAATTTGTCATCCTCAGGAACTCAGTATTGCTTTAACAGATGTCAGTATCTTCTTCAAAGATGCATAGTACCATGATATGTCCAGATTTGGTTCAGTTACTGTAAATTGCCAATCTGTGTTTACATCAATCGTATACAATGTGTACATTTCTTCAGAAGCTTGGTACTGGTGTAGCATATGTCAGTATCATATTCACAGAAGCATAATGTGATGATATGTCTAGGTGTGATACAGTTACCTTAAATTGTCAATCTGTTTTTGTCATAACCACATACGATATGCATATTTCTGGACACATCGCGGCATTATGCATCTTTGAAGAAGATATTGACATTTGGAAAACCAGTAGGAACCTTCTGGAAATAACAAATTAATTTGTTGAAACTGGTGAAGCATAACAAATATATTCTTTTAAATGACGAATGAATGTTGTTCTGAAAAGATATGTAAGACTATAGCGTTCATGTGACACAGCGTGTTATTGTTGCAGAGTGAGCTGTATGTTTGGATATCCAGAGTGAACTTTACTCTGCAGATGCATGTGCCTCTGGCGATTCGAAACTTTCTGACGGACTGAAACCGTGACTCGAACACAGAGCCTTTACTTTTCATGGGCAGTTGAAATTCGTGAGTCATGCCTGGCTAGCTTACTCGGTAGAGCAATTCCACACAAAAGGAGAAGGTTTTGGGTTGCAGTTGTGGCGAGTGCCCCGGACTCCAACCGCGTGCTGATGTAGTCGACGCCGAAGAGCTGCTACTGCCACAGCTCTCGCGGCAGAGTAGAGACACGATGCGACATAACGTCAGTCCCCGTAGATTAACGGGAGAAAAAACCTGAAAAACTTCCGAAAAGGCGTTCCTCGCGTAGTCGTTGTATCTCAATTACAAGTCCCTAGCGTTTCCACTTATGCGGACTCGTACAATTGATGTTTTTTATTATTAATATTATATTGTTAATTGCCCGGATTTGCTGTAATTATTAATTCTTCTCTCGTTCGCATAGCACACACCACTGATTGCGAGGAAATATTTTAGTTAACAGTTTTTTCTTACGGTGTTGTCTCGTTGCTATGGAATTATTGTGCTGGTATGCAGCGAGATCCAGAGATACTCTTTGATTCAGTCTTTCTAAGATTGCGTCGTAATACGAAAATATTTTAAAGTTCACTTCTCAACTAACGACGTGAATATTTGCTCTTCAATGAAATAGTCTTTCATGAGTAGTCGTTGATTTAATCATTTATCAAACTATTTAATGATGTAGTACACACCGGGTATTTAACTGGTAACGAACAGTTTATTGTTATTTTGTCACTAAATACTTACAACTCACGCACCACACGCACACGGAAAGTCAGTCCGATTGAGTTATAGTTTCTTGGCAGTTACCACAACTCAACACTTGATCGTAATTGTTTTATCTTCATGATGTCGTGTACTTGGGTCCTACTCAAGACTAAATGCGTGTATTATTTCATAGAATGTTCACTTCTCCTTAAGGCCCAACTAATATAAAGTCAAGTCCAATATTCACTAATTCCGCTATATTTTTCAATTAACCCGTAGTGCACGGTTAAATGAGTCTATCTGTTCCTGTCTCAGTTTATAAAATCAGTTTCTTAAGCCGTGAATCTCGTCACGCAACAAACACTTCTAAACTCGAAAACAAACTTGTCACGATTCGCAATCTCAATAATTCAGTTCAGAATTGGTCTCGTACGTCTGCACTGGATGAGTTCTAGCAAGCGACTTCTTCTGTGGAAGAGCATTGTAGGCGCATTGAATTTCTTCGTTGCGCTGATGACATTACTTTGGACTTAACTTTAGAAATGTTAATTTCACATTTGTCACATGGATATTTGTCCATTGCTGAAATACGATGTTTCTTCTTTCTCTTTCGCTAACAAATATGCTCATTGGTGTACAATGTAGTCGTTGACAAAACTCTTTCGCGTTAGCTCATCCGGAAAGATGTCGTAACTGCCAAGATAACTTTCCCTACCTCACGTTCTTTCTTAATTGACTTTAAGGTGGTCGTTGGAGCGTTACAGAGTCCCGACTCGGCACACATTTCTAGCTTGCACGAAATTTTATGCTTGGATATTCTAATGAGAAGCGTTTAACCCTAACCACACAATGCAGGTGCATAAGGAAACACCCCAATCAGAATACGTATTTACTTGTTGTTTGTTTATGAGAATATCATGTAATAAGGAGGAACGGTAGCCAGCACGTATCATATTTCGACAGCAGCAGGATCGTGGCTTATCGACACCGCGTTTTATCTTTCCGTGGTGATGCTGCTCGTATTGGTCTTGCAGGATCGTGCAGCGTCATTCGAACAGATCGCATACTTTAAAAATAGCAAGTGGGCTTCCTTGTAGCAAGACCAGTATCCACACGAACAGTCCGACAACCTGTGAAGCATCGCGGGCTGTCAGCAGGGAGATGGGCGTTCCGGTTGGAGACAGAGGTACACCGAAAATGGTATCCCTAACGGCAACACTGAAAATGGCATTGGCACCACGTCCTGTCTTCAAACGAGTCCGGATTACACCGTCACACGGATACATCTGTGCAGGCTCCGAGAAGAACGAAAGTTGCCAGATTGCATTCGCCATCGTCAAACGAACCCAGCTACTGGCGTGATGGTAGGGGTGTCATTGGGAACATAGCACAATCATTTCTTGTTCAAAGTGACAGTGCTCTCGACCGCAGGTGCTGTGTTTCTTACGTGTCATGACTGGTGGCTGTGCACTGTCTCTGAGGTGCTCCTGACGTTATCTTTCAACATGAAAACGCAAGATGCTCTTTTATTCGTACATAAGTTGATTACATTTAAAAAATACAGCTTCACTGGTTCACGGTCCTTCAAGATCCTTTCATCCGCCTGCATCTAGGACTCCATCATTAAAGAAGTAGGCGAAATACGTACAATTAACGACCTGATTAATAGAAACCCGGGACTTCAACTTAGCAAGGCGTGTTAATCAGTACTGGCTGAACTAAGGCATCGTCGGCCGCAGAGGAACGAATCCAGAGAGTCGCCACAGACAGGGAATCGAAGTCAGGACACTTGAACTTGGCGCAAACACGCGCTCCGCGCGCGCGCTGGGTCCCGTTTTACGGTCACGCCCGTTTCTTGTGCAGGGGGCTCTAGATGTCGACGTCTTCTACGATTCGCTTACAATGTTACAGCCGCACCCCTTGGCGTCTCAGATTTTCTAGCGATCCAGCGCAGCTGGCTAGCCACTGCAGCAACATGTAAGCAAGCACCTGAAGATGACGAGCAACCTGGATAAAATACTGTACGAGCTTTCACAACATTATCCGACTCGACGCCCGTCAGCCATTGAAGCAGATATTATGTCGCAAAAGTCTCAGAGAAATTACTGTTAACCGCTTTCGACTAGAGTAATCATCAGAATGAAAAATAAACACGTTGTTAAGGAAGTCACACAGAGCCGCGATCAACCACACATTGTCATCACTTGAAGTGATCACAATGAATGCTTGCATACGACTTTAGGTATTAGTTTCGCAAAAAGATGCGGGATTTTTAGGCTTCATGGTGGCTTGTCGAACTGATTAACTATAATTTACCTTTCAGCTGCGACTGAAACATTTGAGAATCTCTTTTTCTCTTCCGTGACGTTTTCTCCACCGAGTTATGCGTTTTCGACTTCCACAGCCCTCATTAGTTAAAAGCAACCAGACCTAAATTTTTGTGTTACTTTAATGTATCCCATCTTACCACTGGTCTTATCTCTTTTTTTCTCTTGGGCGGTTCCCAGGTTAAAATCTTCATTCGCCACCTACATGATGAGCCTTCACTCACTGCACATGTCCATACCACTACTCAACAAAATTCTTGTTATGGACCACATTATCTCCATTTTCCTCCATACCCCAGTACATCGTATCACTACCCTGTCTCTTTTGCTATTAGGCGGGCCAATAGGAAATATAAAATGGTGGTTACGATTGATTAACAGTACAACAATATTCATTTACTGATAACAAAAATTCTAATGTCTTTTACAAAGAGTTTCACTCACTAGGCCCACGAAATTATTAGCCCCAAGAATGATAACAACGATAGAATATTTAACTAAAATTTTAATGCCAAGTTCAGTATTATAACATTAAACAAAGGGTTGGTGCAACCGACTCAGTACAAGAGTTAATACATAGCATTACTCCAAAATTCAAGAGACAACAAGCCACTTTAGAAAACGTTTCGTTAAAATTCAGCGGCGTGTTCCATATTATAGCATAGGAGACCAGAGACCAACCAATGTATCAAGTTCGAAACAGCTCAGAATCAAGAGCACCAATATTCACTTTGTGTTTGACAAATGAGGAAGGACAACTACATATTGACAATAATTAGGAACGAAGCATCACTTGGCAGTAGACCAAGCATTTCCAGTTAGACTAGCGTCGTCACATATGCCTTGGTGTTGGAGCCTCATACCACCGGCAAAAACACATATAAAGCAAGGTGAGACCTGAAACAACTGTCTGAACAATAGCATACTAGAAATTCTTGGTGTGGCCAAACAGTATAGCAACACTTTGCACAGGTTTAACAATCGACTACACATGTCACGCGCCGCCCTACAAGGCTACAGTTGTACAACAGTTACAGGTAATCACATAACTGTTCATGCGAAGTAAACCGCTGTATAGATGCAGAGGGCAGAATTTATAGCCAAATTCGTTACGAAGTTTAAATCACTCTATCTGCGCACAGCTTGTAAGTGATATCTAGAAAGTGGCGATATGGCCATACTCATACACAGAACCTGTCCAGTCAAAAGCATACATGGATTCATTCCGTGTTTCAAACTTGAGTAGACACACTATAGCCACTGCCGCAAGTTCTGGCTGCACCGCCTCCACAGTACACACTGTACTGCAGGCCCGCGATTGCCTTTCATGGTGGCTCCGACCAGCAACGAGTGGCCGCTTACGTCTTCTCAGTGTCGCCAGATAAGCACTTCCGCCACCAAGGAGGTAACAGGACAAATCACTTGACAGTATTGCCAACCTACGTGCTAGGGCTGCTATTACCTACCTAGGCAACAGTGCCGCACAGGCCACGTTCGATAACCACAGTGTGCCAGATGGGTAGGCAGAGCAGGGAGTTAGGTGGTGTGGGGAGTGGGTGCTGAAAAGGCACACTGACACTTTCAAATATTTATTAAAATTGAACGTTCTCTAAGTAACCACAATCGATTAATTACTCTTATTAACCATCAATATCAAGTACACTCTTTACAGTTTTACGTTCCAGTGGACAAATTAAGGTAGTATCAAATGAAAACGATACTCAAAGACGTTCAATTCAAAACTAAAGCAAACTCCTTACATTTTTCAGGTTTCTTAAAATTCCTTGGTGAAGTGGATTTATAAAAAAGAATCATTTAAGTAAATTCAGTCAGTGTAATGTTACACATCAAGTTCTGTAACCTGTGAGACAGTAATTAAAATCAAGAATTTAATAACACTATTCACACAATTTACAAGCTTTCAAGGTATCCTGAAGTCAAATAACAGTGACAATAATTAAAAGCTTTCTATGAAAGAGCAAAGGCTTAACAATCCGCCCCCTGCTGCAGGCATGGGTGTGTGTGTTGTTCCTGGCATAAGTTAGTTTAAGTTAGTTTAGGTAGTGTGTAAGTCTAGGGACCGATGACCTCAGCAGTTTGGTCCTTTAGGAATTCACACACATTTGAACATTTGAGCATAACAATTACCAATGTTTAAAGCTAGTTTAGATGGTGTGTGGACGGCCGGGGTAGCCGAGCGGTTCTAGGCGCTACAGTCTGGAACCGCGCGACCGCTACGGCAGCAGGTTCGAATCCTGCCTCGGACATGGATGTCTGTGATGTCCTTAGGTTAGATTTAAGTAGTTCTGAGTTATAGGAGACGTCCTCAGAAGATAAGTCCCATAGTGCTCAGAGCCATTTGAACCATTTGATGGTGTGTAAGTCTAAGGACCGATGACCTCGGCAGTTTGGTCCCTTAGGAATTCACATACATTTGACTATTTGAGCTTAACAATCACTAATCTGGTTTATTATGACTGAAGCTCTGCCATCACAATCGAGACGCCCCAGTCAGCTGCAGAGCCGGTAACGTTATTGGCTCTGAGCACTATGGGACTTCACTGCTGTGGTTATCAGTCCCCTAGAACTTAGAACTACTTAAGCCTAACTAACCTAAGGACATCACACACATCCATGCCAGAGGCAGGATTCGAACCTGCGACAGTAGCAGCAGCGCGGTTCCGGACTGAAGCGCCTAGAAGCGCTTGGCCACAGCGGCCGGTGGACATGACAACATTTACTGGACATCCATCACCCATCCAAGAGCACCTTGTATCAGACTCATTTGTGTAAGCACTCTGAAAATAACCTTATCTAGGTCCTGAAAACCAACACCACTAACAGCTGATAGGCACAAGAAATTACCAAAGTCTCAAGACAATTACGGTGACAGCTTTGACGAAGATAAGCTTTTGCTTCAGTTAATTTCCCACCGTAATAACATAGTTGTCTCACGTCATAAGTTAAACTTTGATACAGCATCATGACTTTTACATAGGGCCCCACATGCATGAGCATACTGAGTTTAATCAAGAAATATCGGATGCTAATAGCAATGATTTCAGTACATTTCAACGAACGGTATAGCGCAGTGGTTAGTACACCGCACTCGCGTTAGGGAGGATGACGGTTCAAACTCGCGTCCGGCCATTCTGATTTAGGTTTTCCGTGATTTCCCTAAATCGTCTAAGGAAAATTCTGGGGTGGTTCCTTGGTGAAAAAGGCACGGACGCTTTCCTTTTCGAACCTTCCCTAATCGGAGCTTGTGCTCTATATCTAATGACGTCGTTGTCGACGGGACGTTAAACACTAAACTCCCCCTCCTCCTCTTTAGTAAATTTACACTTAACTTAATAGTGAAGACACGCCTTTAGCGTACTAAAACAAGTTTGTATGTGCATCAGCATAGTATACATGCCAATGCAGTTCGAAATTACAGATTCACGGTGTTCGTGTCGGAAAAAAAAAAATACTACAGGCCTTACGAGCCCAGCACGGTGTGGCCCGCAGCATTCATAACACTCAGCAAGTCTATGGCGAAACGAGGAACTATCCGAGCTAGCACACGAGTAACCCCTCTTCCTTCAGTAAGTCATTTCAGCGGTATAGTCACAACCGTTCGAAGGCAAGGATCTTCAAAGTGGAGTAATCTGTCCATTACTACTGTACACCGTGATTTGAGAAACCGGAAAAGCAGATCGTTATTGAACACAGCAGAAATATCGTGTGTAAGAACAGGCAGGTTGATGTACCACATCTACCCTTTGCTGGAATCAGGTCTGCCACCACACTACCCGTGTAAGTTATGTCCAATAATCTTCGCCTCGAGCCACAGCTACAAGACATCTCCACGTGAAGATCAGCCATCAAATTCGGGTAAGCACTGACGTATCCCGAAACCAACTCAGTGCTGTTCGCCAGACAAGAATCTTCGAAACCACCAGCACTGTGTTTACTCAGCAGGCACCGGCCGTCTTCTGCAGCCAGACCCGCTAACTAATTCTGTTTCCATACTCCTCAGATTTCGGGTGGCGATGGCGTCACCGCCGAGAATCCCATTCAAAGCTTTAGCAGCTATGTTTCTCACAGAGTTTCTGCGATCAATAACCTTGTCACGTGTACCAGAGATAACTGTTATTGTTCTCAGATATTAATAGTACAGAGGGGCCGAGCGGAGAAACTTTTGCGTGAAATCACTGCAGCAGTTTGGTGCCTGTGAAGCGTCTCTGACAGTGTAAGACATTGTCAAAGTTCAATTACTTATTTATTTCATTAACAGTACAGAGTCACCCACCGCCTTGAAATGTAAGGTGAGTCGGATGGTTCTGAATCTAACAGCAAAGTCTTCTCATTGTTACAATCTTATTGGTACACAGTTGTTAATGCTTCTTTTTAATAATATAAAGAACAAAATATATAAAGATTTCTCTGAGGTTACAGCGAATTGAATGCTTAACAATTATTAAAATGGTCCCATGTAATTTGTTACTACCTAGTTGATGAGAATTAATTTATATAATGCCAATGTTAAAGAAAAATAAAAAAATATAAAAATATAACGCAATGAGCGTGGCGAAAATAATTTGTAGTATGTAGAGGGACGTAATATGCTGTATTTAGATGTGTAATACAGTCTAAGTAGCATGTTGATTAATAATGGCCGATTGGTACCTACTTCAGATGACAAGGTCTCGGTACAACCTCGAAGTATTCTCATATGAAATGGTTTATGCTAAAGTATGTTACACAGATTATACATATTAAATGCTGATTGAGCACTTAATTCATGGAATACATGAATTTTAGCTTTACATGGGAACTACACTTATGTTTGTAACTTGTTAGTAGAAATAGAATATAGTTCACTGTTACTTGAATGCATTATTCCTTAAACAACTTAATACATTTCTCATATATAAAATTCATTGATTGTAGCTTTGAATAGAGAAGAGAATATACTTCTGTATGCACACAATAAGACGAGCAATACATTACTGCTTGTGTGCACTATACTTTAAACACTAAGTAGGATGTCCTTTGGGAGGAGGAGCCTCGGAATAAAAGTTCTTCGAGCCTTCTCCTCCCAAGCGACATTACCTGATTACTACAGTGCCGGTGTTTATTTGTTTTATGATTGTTGTGTTATTTGTTACTGTGTCGTGGCATGCAGTGTCAGGCATTGTTGGTTTTGGTTCCTTACATGTTGATCCCTTCTGAGTCATGTTCACTTAGTGTTTCTTCCTCGGTTTCGGAATCTGTGGTCGTATTTGTCTCCTCCCATGTGGTTTATTGTGTTGTTTGTGCTTGTCTACGCCTCCTTCCATATGGGTTTTGGCGCTTGTATTCTTCGTGAAGAGTGTTCGATACAATATGGGGTATGCTATTTATTGTGTTCCAGTCATCAGGATTACGTATTATTCTGTCGTTCTGTATACGTCTCACTTGTGCTAGCGTGTTGCGCAGCGGTATGACATGTTCTGGTGTCCCAGTTTCTCCGCATACGCATACTTCATCGTTAGTTAGTCCCATATGGTTTAAATGTACTGGATACGGCCCGTAGCCTGTCAGGAAATGGTTCATCCGCCGGCTTGGGTCGACATGTTTCAGTTGTAGTCATTCGTGTACATCAGGAAAGAAAGAGTGTAGTCGGCGACCATTGTCGGATGCATCCCACACTCTCTGCCATGTTTGAATCCGCCATTGTTTCATTTGTGTTTTGTTCATAATGTTGGTTACTTATTAGTCATGTTTACAGTTGTCTTGTTGCACACCGACTTTGTAGCTGATGCGTCATTCTGCTGCGTGTTGCATTGCAGCTGACGGCAGCTAAGTCAGCTCCTTGTCAGCAGGTCCAGGCGAAGAGTGAGTGGCCTCGCTCCGCGGCGAGCTGCAGGCGCGGCCATGGTCCATCATGAATGGTCTCGTACTAGACGCTGGGACGTGCTCAATCCCACTCTGTTCTACGTTGATCCTTGATGACACATCCGCGACGTGGTATTGTCGGAAAGCGTGTGGTCGGTCAACCTCCTTCCTACCGGCCTGGTAGGTTTAGTACCTTGAGCCGCCTAAGTGTTGATCAGGAACGTGGACCTGATGAGGCCCTGCTGCCGATTCCCTCGCTGAAGTCCGTGCTGTCAGCATCCGGCGATGCGGTGTTGTCGGAAGACAGTCAGCTTCTCCATCAGCATTTGTAGGCAGCAAACAGTATGAAGTTCATCAGGCGAAGACCGTCATCTCAGGTACATCTATGGCTGGTTCGTAGACTGTTCTGGAGAATCTATGACACAGATACACTGCAATATCGTAATCACAGTATCGAGTGCTATTGCTGTCAACTCCATCGATCCCTATAATCAACTGCCTCGAGCTGGAGAGCTCGAGTATTTAAAGGGAGGTAACGTGAGGCCGTGGCGCGATGCTCAATTCGTAATGACAACATGGGTCCTTCCTATTCCGATTTATTCCCTTAATAGGCTCTTAACTACCATGTAGGTTCTCTGATAGTGGTTGTTATGAACTAGGTACAGTTCCTTTCGACATTTCTTACGAGCTAACGAATATGTATGTCACAAAAATGGTTCAAATGGCTCTGAGCACTATGGGACTCAACATCTTAGGTCATCAGTCCCCTAGAACTTAGAACTACTTAAACCTAACTAACCTAAGGACATCACACACATCCATGCCCGAGGCAGGATTCGAACCTGCGACCGTAGCGGTCGCGCGGTTCCAGACTGTAGCGCCTAGAACCGCATGGCCATATGTATGTCACATTTCCGTCGGTTTTCTGTCCCGTGACATTTTCTGCTACGCTCATCTCTCTCTCTGTAACCTGCCGATATTTAACCCACATCCGACATACCGCTTATTTTCTGGTTCCGTCTCTGTTTCTGGCGTGACAGTAGTTTGCTTCTATCAAGGTAAATGAGTATTAATAAAGTTTTACTAATTCAGTGCCGTTACAATTGCGAAAAACTGTATTGGAGGCAGGTTACATGCTCCAGTGGATGATGTCAAATTTCATTGAAGATAAGGCAGGAGGGCGTGTTGCCGGGGCTGTACTGACGTACCTCGATACAGTGTGTCTGACTGTTGCCGTGGCCTGCAGCTTCTCCTGATCTCACATCCACTGAAAAATCCGGTCCTGGGATGCCTAGAGACTGCGACGTAAAATTTCGCCAATCAGTACAACCGCTGAACACAGGCATATCTATCATCGAAGCCCAGTTTGCCTCGATGTCCAACTAGTCTACCGGGCGCTTTGGTCGAGCGGTTCTCGGCTCTTCTGTCCGGAACGACGCGGCTGCTACGGTCGCAGGCTCGAATCCTGCCTCGGACATGGATGTGTGTGACGTCCTTAGGTTAGGTAGGTTTAAGTAGTTTCCGAGTCTAGGGGACTGATGATCTCAGATGTTAAGTCCTATGCCGGCCGCTGGTGGCCGAGCAGTTCTAGGCGCTTCAGTCTGGAACCACGCGACCGATATGGTCGCAAGTTCGAATTCTGCCTCGGGCATGCATGTGTGTGATGTCCTTAGATTAGTTAGGTTTAAGTAGTTTCTAAGTCTATGGGACTCATGACAGCTGTTCCCAAGGTGCTTAGAGCCATTTGTACCATTCCAACTGTTCTATGGCTGTTGCTACTGGTAGCAGCTGTGTTAAACTTTGCACCCAGTACAACACTCTAAACACCTTCAGTCATAACGATGTATTTTTTCTCCTAAACTCGACACGCACAACAAGAAATATTTCATTATTTCCTTCATTCATAGTGCTGCAATATTAATGGCCAGAAATGTCTAGCCGGCCTCTGTGACCGAGCGGTTCTAGGCTCTTATGTCCGGAACGGCGCGCATGCTACTGTCGCAGGTTCAAATCCTGTCTTGGGTATGGATGTGTGTGATGTCCGTAGGTTACTTAGTTTTAAGTAGTTTCTAAGTCTAGGGGACTGATGACTTCAGATGTTAAGTCCCATAGTGCTTAGAGCCATTTGAACCATTTTTGAGCAATGTCCACATTACGACAGTATCAACAAGATAATTAACAAAGAAGTAATTTGTCTCATATCGGTTCCATCGGCAGCAGCGGCAGCGTTAACTTTGCGCACATCTGTATATTTCGTAGGGAAGTGCACCTCTTCCGCTGGGACCGATCTGGCTCTGTCAGCGTCGCTTTCGCTCTCGGTCGCTTCTCGCGAATGCAGCAATGCGCACGAGCGAGGAGCCCCAAGACTCGGCCCGTCGTTTCGGTAATGAGAACGAGATTTCTCCATCGCAGTGCCGAAGGAAACGCTGAACTATTAATTAATCCGAGAGCGCATTATTAGCGGCCATTAATGGATTAAAGCAAAGCAGTTTAGCCGGTCCTGCCGGCTAATAGCTTATTGATGTAGTGTAAATCAGGGAGGGATTAGCGCTCCGTGCGACACACACAACTTAGCCTGCCGGGGAGAAGTAAAATTATCGCAAGATTTAGGCGCGCTGCAAGTTGGCGGCGGGCAGAAGTCGCTCAAGTTTGCGTGCGTCGGCGGCGGCTAATTGGGGATTAGGTACACGCATTCTGCCGCTTCCTTCTGCCTTCTGCCGTCTGGCCCGCGTCTCCCGGCTGCTCTCTTGGCATTAAACCGCTGCAGCGCAAACATCACTCACCCGCAACCTAATTACATCTCTCCGTGGCCTCCTGCCGCGTAAGTAAACAAGAGTGAGCCAAGGATAGATAGCTTGATGCAGGTTCTATTTGGGTTTGAAAGTAAAGCAAGCACTGGACGAATATCAGATGTAATCTTCTGAAATGCAGCCAAGCTGCAGGTATGCAACGTACAAGTTTATTATAAATGACTACAGTGATTTTACAGATTTGCTGTAGCTGTGTTATTTGACACATTATCACAAGGCATTGTGTTGTCATACAATTGGTTCAAATGGCTCTGAGCACTATGCGACTTAACTTCTGAGGTCATCAGTCGTCTAGAACTAATTAAACCTAACTAACCTAAGGACATAACACACATCCATGCCCGAGGTAGGATTCGAACCTGCGACCGTAGCGGTCGCTCGGCTCCAGACTGTAGCGCCTAGAACCGCACGGCCACTCCTGCCGGCGTTGTCACAGAAGAGCTCAAAAATTTTTTTCTGACATATTGCAGTCGCTCCATATGTGCACCCGCTTAAGATTCTGCAGTATCAAGTCGATAATGTCTTCCCCCACACTTCAAGAAGAATATAATAATTCCGATCCCAAAGAAAGCATGTGTTGACGAATGTGAAAATTACCGAACTATCAGTTTAATAAGTCACAGCTGCAAAATATTAACGTCGAATTCTTTACAGACGAATGGAAAAACTGGTAGAAGCCGACCTCGGGGAAGATCAGTTTGGATTCCGTAGAAATGTTGGAACACGTGAGGCAATACTGACCTTACAACTTACGTTAGAAGAAAGACTAAGGAAAGGCAAACCTACCTTTCTAGCATTTGCAGACTTAGGGAAAGCTTTTGACAATGTTGACTGGAATACTCTCTTTCAAATCCTAAAGGTGGCAGGGGTAAAATACAGGGAGCGAAAGGCTATTTACAATTTGTACTGAAATCAGATGGCAGTTATAAGAGTCGAGGCTCATGAAAGGGAAGCAGTGGTTGGGAAGGGAGTGAGACAGGGTTGTAGCCTCTACCCAATGTTATTCAATCTGTATATTGAGCAGGCAGTAAAGGAAACAAACGGAAAATTCGGAGTAGGTATTAAAATCCAGCAGAGGACTTGGAAGAGCAGTTGAATGGAGTGGACAGTGTCTTGAAAGGAGGATATAAGATGAACATCAACAAAAGAAAAACGAGGATAATGGAATGTATTCGAATTAAGTCGTGTGATGGTGAGGGAATTAGATTAGGAAATGAGACACGTAAAGTAGTAAAGGAGGTTTGCTATTTGGGGAGGAAAATAACAGATGATGGTCGAAGTAGAGAGGATATAAAATGTAGACTGGCAATGAAAAGGAAAGCTTTCCGAAGAAGAGAAATTTGTTAACATCGAGTATATATTTAAGTATCAGGAAGCCGTTTCTGAAAGTATTTGTATGGAGTGTAGCCATGTGAAACGGACGGTAAATAGTTTGGACAAGAAGAGAATAGAAGCTTTCGAAATGTGGCACTACAGAAGAATGCTGAAGATTAGATGGGTAGATCACATAACTAATGAGGAGGTATTGAACAGAACTAGGGAGAAGATGAATATGCGGCACAGCTTGACAAGAAGAAGGGATCGGTTGGTAGGACATGTTCTGAGGCATCAAGGGATCACCAATTTAGTACTGGAGGGCAGCGTGGAGGGTAAAAATTGTAGAGGGAGACCAAGAGATGAATACACTAAGCAGATTCAGAAGGATGTAGGCTGCAGTAGGGACTGGGAGATGAAGAAGCTTGCACAGGATAGAATAGCATGGAGAGCTGCATCAAACCAGTCTCAGGACTGAAGACAAC
This sequence comes from Schistocerca americana, assembly GCF_021461395.2. Lineage (NCBI taxonomy): Eukaryota > Metazoa > Arthropoda > Insecta > Orthoptera > Acrididae > Schistocerca > Schistocerca americana. Next base: position 202,469,172 of record NC_060122.1, read on the forward strand.
AACAACAACAACAACAACAACAACAACAACAATGTCTTCCCATGTGCGGCGCAACACGTCCGTATCAAGCTGTACAAAAGCACTGTTGATGCGAGTTCGCAGTTCTGGTCGGTTTTTTCGTAGAGGAGGCTTAAACCCCGAGTCTGACATCTGGGATGAAAAAAATCGCATGGGGCTTGGAGGGGTGAGCATGGAGGCGATGACTTGAATTGCTGGTAATTAACTCCACCAAGGCCGATCCGTCGGTTTCTCGTTTTATTGATCAAGAACTCACGAACATCATGAAAGAGGCGGTGTGGAGCACCAGTCTGTTGGTAGATATAGTCCACACTTTGTGACAAAGTTGTGGCACGAGACAGTTTTCCATCATTTTCAGATACATGTGGCCTGTGATGGTCTTGGAGAAGAAAAACAGACCGTAAGCTTTAAACCGTGAGTTTTCTCTGACTACAATAACTTTCGGTGAATCTTGAATGTGGCGGGCCGATTCTGTCCCCCAGCTTTAAACATCGTGCCATTACGCTGTCCCATTCACAAAAATTGTTGCTTCAACAATCAAAATGTTCAAATGTGCGTGAATTCCTACGGGACCAAACTGCTGAGGTCATCGATCTCTAGAGTTACACACTACTCAATCCAGCTTAAACTATCGTATGCTAAGAACAACACACACACCCATGCCTGAGGGAGAACTGGAACCTCCGGCGCGAGTTGCCGCGCAATCCGTGACATGGCGCCTCACACCGCGCGGCCACTCCGCGCAGCTGCTTCATCACAAACGCTATCCTCTTCCTTAAAATGTTGCTAATGTGCCGAAAATTCAGGTTGTCTCACTTTGCTATCGGCAGTCAGGGTTTGTAGCAAGCGGTAGGGTTTCAGCTTCAGTAGCTTCCTTAAGATCTTCTAAACTGTCGGCTGTGGCATGTTCAGCTTTCCGCTAGGTCTGTTCTTTGACTTCTGTGGGCTACGTGCGAAACTCGCCTGCGCGAGGTCATCCGTTTCTTCACTCCTGGAGGCTGACCAGTTTATTTTGTCTTCAAGAATCATCCTGAAACTTCAAATTACGCATCCCATCGCCAGATGGAGTGAGCAGTTGGTGGATCTCTGTTGAACTTCGTTATCAAGTGTCGTTTCACCGTTATGGTTGACCAATATGAATACATTTCAAGCACAACATACGCTATTCAGCTCACCTACTGCGATCAAGTGACTGCCACATGTGTGCGGAAGACGCACTAAAACATCGCTTTGTGTGACGCAAATTTCGTATCATCTGGGACACTGCAAGAGACATGCTGCGATTGATAAATAGAGTCGCCATGAATCACACGACGGTGTCGGGCGCCACCGTATCGCAATGCAACCCCTAACCTAAAACACAGAAAAAGCTGCGACCCGGATTATGGGACACATTTCATGCAATATTCTCCATGAAAATGTTTCGGATTTCCTGGAATATTTGTGGAATTAACACGGTAAGGAACAAACGCGGAAGAAATATAACGACATTTTTGCAAATTTCCTGAAGATATCATTGCAAAAAGCGTTGGTGCTATAGGACTATAATATATTGGTAGTGCCTTTTCATTTGTGTTCTCTCTTCTCTTCATTCAATGTGATTTCGTGATTTACTGCGCTGTGCGAAGTCCTTCTTTTTTTCTGTGCTCCGTGAGTTGAGATTTTTAGTTAGTAACACATTATTCGAAGAGCACTATCAGAAAAAACAGAGGTACACAAACTTGTCTCAAGAGTGTTCCGGACTTGCTGGGTGTGGAGCACGATTTCGCTAGGTGCCTCCTTATGTTCTGGAGATATGTAGCTTGTCTACAGAGTAACACTGCCTAAGACTGGAGCTGTAGTACAGCTTTAGTAAATTTTATTTCCTTTATTTGAGGTATGTTTTATTTTAGAACAGGATGTAGTCTCTGGAGCTGAACGTTTACTTCGAGTGTCAGCGAGGATGTCTGCTGTCAGGCTATGCTAATTTGTTTTCAGTATTTCCGCAAGTGTTTTCGATTTAGAAGAAGATTATCTTCTTTAAAAAAATGTCGGCGCCTGTTGCCATCTTGTGGTCTCTTAGCAGAAATCCGCAACACTACAAAACTTTTTGAGTTTTCCTCTATCCGTGTCCAGTTCTACGACAATATATCAGCTAATGTAGCTACAGTGACTTTATGAAATCACTTCAATCAGTCATTGTATTTGTCCTCGTCACGATGACACGAAGGTTTCTGCAATAAAACAGAAGTATTTAAGGAAACGTAGCCTTCAGGTGGCTGTCGTTTTACTTTTGCGATTAATCAACTATCTCAACTGTTTCGTACCACATCTATGAAGGAATTTAACAATACAGTCTCTCCCAATTACAATGTCACACAATATATAATGAATAAGCTACCTCGTTGGTGGGTGGTGTTGGTGGGGCGAGGGGGGGGGGGGAGAGATAGGCTGTAGGTGGATGGTGAGGGGTATGATGGAAGCATATAAGGAAACAGCAATGTTTTCCCTACCCTGATATGGCTTCAGATATAATAAGGCGGATCAAATAAATTTTGAAATTTCGTGAGACGACTCTTTCGCTGTTACAGGCAACGAAGGCGGTGGTCATGCATTGGCTGCGTCATGGGGTGATAAGAAGTGCGCGGCAAATGAAGCATTGGATATTATAAAATATACCATACCATGATCTGGATACACAGAAACAAAGAACTTGGATTAAATCAAGAAAACATACTAATTGACACAAATCTTCCTTATAGTACTTGGGCAGTGACAGTACTACGTAGAAGTACAGTTAAACTGGACTGTCATATACCTGAAGATAGACGGATACTATTCAGAGAAGGGCTACACACGAAGAACTAACATTAAATTATGAATCTATGAATTATATACTGCAACTCCCAACGTATTGCTGGCTTAGAGATTGTGGGGACAAGATCTTATTATCTAAAGAGCATACGCAGGTATTTAAACAGTCATTCTTCTCGCGCTCCACAGTGATAGGAATGGGAAGAAGCCCCAATAACTGGTACAATGGGTAATACTCTCTGCCATGCACTTCACAGTGAGAGTGTGGCTATAAATGTAGATATAAAAGTGACAAAGAAAGTTATGCTCTCCAGCTGAATACATGTAATCAGAATACAAGGATGAAAGGAGACTCCCAGTTATCCTAAATCGGTAGCAATAAAGATTCAATACGGTCATACTCGTACATAGGCAAGGAAAGGGAAGAGACTACTGCACACAAAGAGTTCATCTGGTTCAAAGTTAAAACACACACCATCGATAAACTGGAATGTCAGAAACTTCAGAATGAAACTTAGGGACCGGAATCAAGTAAGGCACAATCCATGTTGGTATTCGCACAAATAAACGCTCCAAAATTGATCATTAAACCCACAATTCATGCAAGAATTGGAAGAATAAAGATTCTACATAGGTCGAGGGAAGAGGGGCCGCTGTGAAACTGTTTCTTTGGTGTAGAGCATTAACTGAAGCTCCCACACGTGGTTCACTACGCTGAAATCAGCCACAGTATTTATCGTTCTAATCCATAAATTGAAACTTCCTGGCAGATTAAAACTGTGTGCCTGACCGAGACTCGAACTCGGGACCTTTGCTTTTCGCGGGCAAGTGCTCTGACAACTGAGCTACCGAAGCACGACTCACGCCCGGTACTCACAGCTTTACTTCTGCCAGTTCCTCGTCTCCTACCTTCCAAACTTTACAGACGCTCTCCTGCTCTCAGCGCACACTCCGCTGCAGAGTGAAAATCTCATTCTGGAAACATCCCCCAGGCTGTGGCTAAGCCATGTCTCCGCAATATCCTTTCTTTCAGGAGTGCTAGTTCTGCAAGGTTCGCAGGAGAGCTTCTGTAAAGTTTGGAAGGTAGGAGACGAGGAACTGGCAGAAGTAAAGCTGTGAGTACCGGGCGTAAGTCGTGCTTCGGTAGCTCAGTTGTTATTGAAGTGAGACATCCATCCAAGCGGTGGCCCACGGTTTGGCGTCATATCCACCAGCCTTTTCTTCCCTCCCACGTCCGGGCAACATGGTACCACGTCGCAAATGAAAAATTCGCCACAAATCATCGCCTTCACGCCATCGGACTACTGGACTCTCCACTTTGTTCCATTTGCCACCTCGTGGATGACGATGTCCATCGACTGACTTGTGCTGCCACCAGTGACGTCTGGAAACTGGCCCGACAGTTCGTTGCCTGTTACCTCCGTGTTCCGCCGGACTGGACTTTTATCCATCCCGAGAATACTTATTTCCCCGCCGCCAAAAATCATGCGATTGTATGGGTCAAGGGATGGACAATCACCTACATGTATACTGATAGCGACAAATCACGCCTTGATTTCTGGCAGTACTTACAAACCGCCCACAGTGAAGTCGAACACCGACCGCGCTACCGCGCCTTCTTCGCCAATTACCTACATGCGATCTTTACGTCACCCCCGCTCAGTTGGATGGTGCCCCACGCCGACAACACTCCCGCCCCCCCTGCTGACATCTGAGACTCCCCGCGCTACTTTATATATTCTAACCCACAGTGGAGTAGGCGCATGGACACGCGCCTCCTTTCGTTTATGCACTATACCAGAACACAGTGGTTTTTCCCTCACTCCACTGTATATTGCTTCACACCTCTTGCTTACATCAGGACCATTATTCTTTTTTCCTACACCTTGTTCATAAAAACAAAAACAAAAATTGCTCGCCTGGCACGAGTATAATGTCTTGTGTTATTTTCGCCGGAAGGATGGCATTTCTGTTGTATTTAAGTTTGTACCAATAAAGATCTTTTGTTAATTTACCCTGTTCCTGCTAAAAAAAAAACAAATCTTAATAATAAATTAAAAATAAATATAGAAGCTACAAAAAAAAAAAAAAAGTTGTTAGAGCACTTGCCCGCGAAAGGCAAAAGTCCCGAGTTCGAGTCTCGGTCGGGCACACAGTTTTAATCTGCCAGGAAGTTTCATATCAGCGCACACTCCGCTGCAGAGTGAAAATCTCATTCTGGTAATCCATAAATTATTTATAGAAAAAAGATACTCATATTATGGAGAACATTTCTCTTTCACTTACCACGCCTATAAGCGAGCAGTATATGTTCGTAAACTGAAAGATTTTAACTCCACACATTTCATCAGTGAAACGAATTCACCACTCACAATCACACAATAATCTTCCCCGAAAATTGAACCAGCATCAAAGCAATATAAGCGAGGGATAGATGGTAATAATTAAAATAATAGGAACCTTGATATTAACTTACACCTTGCCTGAGAGACCCCCTGTGACCTGGAATGAAAAACACCATATATTACCACAGTTCTCGTTCATGAATGGTTTTAAATAGAAAACCTACATGAGTCCATATTCAAGAAACATCTTCAGGTGTCCGGAGAAGGCGTTAGTAGCGTCTGCCGCATTTTCACACTGTGCATATACCATCGCTCGAGCAGATTGCTCCAACGCGTCCATTCACACCAGCGCCTCCCGTCGTAGTGTCGCTCCCGCACAGCAGCCCTTATTCCTAGTGGCTGGAACCACGCCGTCAGCAGTTACTGCCAGCCATTTGCTCAAAGACGCACGACGACTTGTCATCCCAGCAGTTGTGTGTGTAAAACAGAACCAGAGAAACATTATTACTTTGAAACTACCGGCATGACTTTTCTGAATATAGTCAGGAGTGTAACAATTGTGTTACTAAATGTGACACTTTTGTCACTCAATGTAACTGGGTTTTCTCTTTTGATGCTGTCAATTGTCAGGATGAGCATTCTAAAGCATTCTGTCAGGGTGAAAATATTAAATAACTTAACTTTTCTCTCTTAACAACATGTGGGCAGGGTGGGTTCTTCCTTGGCTCGGGTATGAGGTCGAATGAAACATCATTTTTACATAAGATAACATTTATTGAAGATTTGTACAACTGTATCTTACGGGATGTTCTGCTTCGGAGAGCGGCAGCTGTGTCGTTTGTGAAGTCTTCTGCTGCGGCAGCGGCGGCGGCGGCGGCGGCGTCTGATTACGCGTAGCGGTGTGTATCTCGTGTCGCCGTCTTGCCCAGCTGACTGGAGACGCGCAGCGCGAGTGGCCCTTTTAATTATTGCGAGTAAAGTCGTGCATCGGATGGTGATACCTTGGATGTGACGTCCCAGTGTTTCTCTTCTCTAAGCGGCCGCGTGTGTTGTGCGTCGACCAGCGGAGCGGCGCGGCGGGGCAAGGCCAGTGTCCCGAACTCGAACCACAGTCTTCGGCTGTCAGGTCTTCATGCCAGCTCACAGGTGACTGCTGAGGTGAGGCCGTCTCCTTCCCGTCCTCACGAGTCACCCGGGTACGTAAAAATCAGACTTCCAATACCTTTTAACTTCTGTCTTCTGGCGCCGCGGCTGCTGCTTGCTATTCCATTACAGCGGCGGACTTGGTGCGTCTGTGCATGATGCAGTCTCTTCTTGCATGACGGTCTTCAGCACCGAAACTGACTGAAAACTACTGCTACTCTTCTTTTCTTCCTTCGTCTCTCGTCTTCGTCTCCGTCCCCGTCTCCGTCTTCGTCTTCGTCCCCGTCTTCATCCGTCTTCATCTGTCGGGCCCACCGCGTCTCGCGTATTTATTCACTTCAGTTCACTGGAGGTGAACGACTTCACGGCCATTGCCTCTTCTGTCACGTTGAAAAGCTTCTCGAAGAATCTTCTTGACCTCGGTCATTGGCTCTTGGAATGTAGGCGGGGGCCTCTGATCGCATGTGACGACTGAGAAACACGTGAGCCGGTCATTGCCTCTTCCGTCACGTTGAAAAGCTTCTCGAAGAATCTTCTTAACGTCGGTCATTGGCTCTTGGAATGTAGGCGAGGGCCTTTGCTCACATGCGACAACTGAGAAACACGTGAGCCGGTCGGGCGATGCCCTGACGGCTGAATCGACAGTGCCCGCTTATGTGGAACTTGCTGACTTCACGGTCATTGTCTCTTCTGTTCTGCCCGCTGAATGCGAGTATGTAACTCTCCAAACTAAACCAAGTTTTCCATTTATATTCTAATTTCTAGTTCACTTTGATTTCACTAATTTATTTACTTAAGTACCACTCAACAGGAGATACAACTGCTGTTACCTTCTCGATACAGGAAAATTAGGAAACACATGCATTCAGTTCTGCAAAACATGGGGCGTTTCTGTCATCGAATGGAACCATTTCGCCTCTATAGCTTGTGAGAGCACACGACAAACAAAGTTACGAAATGTGTTAAAACGTTCATGCAGTTTCAAGTCCTCAAAACTGATGTATCTACATATGTCTACACTGTTGAATCATAATTGTTGAAACGTCCCCTTTGAAAAATTATGTATTACTGTGCTGGTGAACCTCTTACTTTATTTGTTTTTCAAACAGCTGAGCAAAACTGAACGTACTCAGACATTTCTCCCTTTACTACTTCTGATCATCACTAAACTGACACACAATATTGTTTAGCGCAACGCAGTCTGACTCTCAATAATCCCTACAAAAGAATGGCCCTGACAAACAATAACATCTACCTTTCATTAATCACTTACCTCACAAAAATCTTCGTTACTTGAACCACTGCAATATAGCGAGCGCCAATACTGCAAGCTAAATAAAAGATTCTAACTACTGAAGGCACTAACTACTGATAGGCATACTTAGCAAATGAAAGATTTTGATAGAGAACAAACAATGTATTTACCTTAACAATATTCAAAAGTCATCATATATATATATATCAGTTCATGACATCCAAATTTCCTTTTTCTGACGGACACACGTCCAGATCGTCCGCTCTCAAAACTCGGCCATCTCTCTCCCCACATCCACCACTGCTGGCGGCTCACCTCCAACTGCACAACGCTACGCGCTGTTTACATCCAACTGCCGAACACTACAATAGCAAATATTCCAACAACGCAAACCATCCACAGACTGCACACAGCACAGTCAGTGATTTTCATACAGAGCGCCATGTGGCGTTACCAACATAAAACCTAACAACGTACTTACATTGTTATGACTGTCGCTAATAATCCAGAGGAGATGGAGGGTCGAATATATAGTTATTATCTATTGAGAACCATCAAAACCAAAGTTTTCCATCAAAAACATAATTAGCTATGCTGATCGCACCACAGTGTGACCTGTACTTCACCAACAATAGTAACAGGTCTAATAAAAATTAAAAGGCTGTCTTGATCTCCTATACAAATTTATTAAAAAATGGTGACCAGTTTCGATGCTTTTTAGATCATCTTCAGATTATTCTCCAAAGACGGCTGGCGGAGACAGTGAACCCTATGTACGAGGCGTGGATATCAACATCCGGCGCTGAAAACGAGAAAGATAAAAGAGGGACCTGTTGTAGAGTCGAGCAATTATAGCCACTCAGTCCCGAGTTACGGACGCATTGCGACTATATTATTAACACTTAATGTATCGTACGTCAGTAATAGAAAGAATTATTACAGTTTTATTTTTAATGCTTTGCTTATTCTACTGCCTCATACTATTTCTTTGTATGGAAATATGTAGAATTCTAAATTTTTGTTTATTTATATAAAATAAGTATATTCCTCTATTTTGGAGTGTGGAAAATTTCGATGCTTAGCACGGATGGCATGGAAAAGTGAAAGGGAAACAACGATAGGGGAAAAAAATTCCTGTAATTTTCTGCCAGCCAAGAAATATAGTAGGCAACAACAACCTCATCGGGTTGCGCTGTTTCGCCTGCAATCACCATTAATAGACTTGGCTGCCAGGTTGAGTGATTTCTAACTATGTCAGCGGCTCCCGGCGGAACGACACATTTAATCTAATTATCGCTAATTCCATGCGCAGTGGCTTCCAATGAAAACAGATTAGAAGAGTACATTAACGTCCGCGCCGAACGCCCGGTCTGAACGACATGGGGACGCACAGAGGCAAGGCTTGGGGTGAGAGGGGGGGGGGGGAGGGGGGAGGGGAAGCAGTATGAGTGGCTGCTGCAGGGCGAGCTGGAAGAGGCCGCCGAGAGTGAGTAGGGAATCGAGTTATTTTACAACGGGACGCCATGAATATTAATGAGCGCGTTCGGTCCCGTAACAGCGTCATCAGGAGGGTGTTACCGTGTGCGAGACGGGGGCAAGGCTAGGCCGCGCGTAAATATAAAGGCGATGTGAGCGGCAGCGGACACCCCGGCTGCGGCCGCAGTAGCCGTAGATGTCTCGTGGCCTCTCGCCAGCGTTAACATCGGAAGCGCTGCCGAAAGTTCTGCACACACTAGGCATACTGCTTTAACCCGTCATTACACGGGACGCGTTTCTCATCGCGAAGCACGCCAGTCGTAGTTTCCACGATGGGAGGCGCACGCTTACGAGCTCGTACATCGCACGAGACGTACAGTGAGATGACAAAAGTCGTAGGTTAGTGATATGACCGTATACAGAACGCGGTAGTATTGTGTGTGCAGCATATAAAAGAGCGGTACATTGCCGTAGCTGTCATTTGTAATCAGGTGACTCATGTGGAAAGGTTTCCGACGTGATTCTGGTCGCACGATGGAATGGTAGTTGGAACTGGAGGTATAGGACATTACATTTCGGAAGTCGTTAGTGAATTCTGTTCCGAGATCGACAGTGTAGAGAGCGTTCTGACGGTACCAAATATCAGGCATTACCTCTCACCACAGACCTCATGGTGACCGACGGCCTTCTCTTAATGGGTAGCGGTTTTTGCATACTGTTGTCAGTGCTAAAAGACAAGCAACGCTGCATGAAAATAACCGCAGAAATCAATGCGGGACGTACGACGAAAGTATCAGTTCGGACAGTACGGCTAAATGTGGCGTTAATGGCAGAAGCCGGCCAACGCTATTCCCTTTCCAAATAATATGACATAGCCTTCAGCGACTCTGCTGAGCTCGTGACCATATCGGCTGGATCCTACTCGACTGGAAAACTGTGACCTTGACAGGTACTTACCGTTTACAGTTGATAAAAGCTGATAGTAGCTTTCGAGTGTGGCGCAGAACCTACGAAGTCGTGACCCAAGTGCTCAACAAGGTACTGTGCAAGTTAGTTGTGGCTCTATAATGGTGCGGGCAGTCCTACGGTCCAACTGAACTGATCATCGACTGGAAATAGCTCTGTTCGGCAACTTGGAGACCATCTGCAGCCATTCATGGACGTCACGTTCCCAAACAAAAACGGAATTTTTACGGATGACAGCGAGCCGTGTTCCAGGCCACAGATGTACGATATTTGTTTGGAGAATATTCTGAATAGTTCGAGTGAATGATTTGGACACCGCGATCGCCCGACATGAATCCCATGGAATATTTATGGCACATAATCCAGAGATAAGTCCGTTCACAGACTGCTGCAATTATAAACGTCCATTCAGGCAGCGAGGCTCAATATATTTGCATGGGACTTCCAACGACTTGTTCATTCCATGCCACGTCGATATGCTCCACTATGCCAGGCAAAAATGGGGTCCGACACGGTATTAGGTGGTAACACACGAATTTTGACGCCTCAGTGTAAGTGCTCATTTCGACGTTCCTGTTACAGCACAACAAGATTCTGCAGAACTGTGCAGAGTGCCTAAACACGTTAGCGCCAACTTGCTGCTGAATGGTGCGCAAAACTGCAGACATGGATGCATACGTGCATGATATTCCATGAATGCTGCCGATAGAAGCTGAAACATTCACTCACACCTGCGCCTTCAGACGGAGGAGACCTGTGCATCTGTGCACCACACACCTCCCGCCACAGAATGACAAAGTGCTTCTGAGAAGAAAGGGGGTAGAATATAGCAACTAGACGCAAAGAAAGTGTTAAATGAAACTACCCATGTTTTTTTGACTTCAGAACTAAAACTTAACAGAAATGGAACAAATGTGATACAACATTGCATGAAATATGTTGTATGCTGCAAACGTGTAGGCCGTAGAGAACGGTAGGTGCAAACAAAAAGAAAGTGCGTATTGCCTGGAAACACTTGTCGTTAAAACCTCAAAGAAAAGTGTTGAAGCTCACCGCTGTGGACGAGCGGTTCTAGGGGCTTCAGTCTGGAACTGCGCTGCTTCTACGGTCGCATGATCGAATCCTGCCTCGGGCATGGATGTGTGTGATGTCCTTAGGCTAGTTAGGTTTAAGTAGTTCTAAGTCTAGGGGACTTCAGATGTTAAGTACTATAGTGCTTAGAGGCATTTGAGCAAAAAGCGTTGATGATTGTGTGGATGTTTACGTATCAAAATGACATTTCTAGACTGACTTTGGTTCGGTAATGGTATGGGATCTTAGAGTAGCCCCTAACTTCATACACGAAGTAACTGCTTCTCTCATCACAGTAACCTATTTCGTTAATGTTGAACAAGGTCCACTATATATCGACAGTTGTCCTTGCTCAGCCTCAATTAATGCATCCCCTAAAACAAATAATGTTCGAAGAAATGTCACGCTTCTGCTCTCCACCCACTTGCTCATCCAATGACAGTTTTCCTCTTATCGTGTCGTTGACTCCAACGGCATACTATGTAACAGCCACGAGCAAGCAAGAATAGTTTCTGATTTCCGTTTAGCACTCGACACCATCATAGTTTTCTGTCTTTGCAAATGGCACTGATGCTCGCTCAAATCGCATGCGACTTTTCACTTTCACTCTCACATGTGCTTTGGTGCGCACCTTAATAAAACTATATGCGGGCACTAACCTGCTACTCATCGTGGTTTGCGTCCGCAGTGCTCCCCAGCGGCAGTTGTCGGCTGTAACTGGCAAACAGATCACACTGTTGTTTACAAAAATAGACGCGCATGGAATTTCTGCGTTATCTCTATTAAAACGCTCAGTTCCTCCTGTGTCCATGTGCAACCATGTCGTTCTGTCTGTAGTACATATAAATAAAAGCTTTGGTATCCATGAACGTGATAAAGCCAGTTACGCTGCCTATCACCTATCTTAGCAAATTCATAGAGAGAATTTCAACAAGTAAACCTTAAGAATCAGGGTCCTTATTTGGAAAAATGCATTTTAGAAGCGAGTCAGGAACTTCAATTGCGCTGGTCCTGCCCATTTATATAGAGCAGATGACTGGATTGTAGGCAGCACGCAAGGCCTCCTCTCAGAGGCATAACCAGTACTAAAGGAACCCTAGTGTCACTGGGAAATGTTAAAGAATTATTTGTCTCTAACAAAAGTTGCTTTGCATGATGTGATCTACACCCCTAGTCGTTTAAGGCAAAGACTTCAAAACGCTGTATACATAATGTGGTATCACGTATCAATACCATCCCATGGGCGTCATAGCTGGTGACAGAACTGGAAGTTTCCGTCAGACGCTGATATTAGTTATGAGGGATTCGGTGGACCAAATGGTGCATGCCCACTGAACCATCCATCCAGTGGCTCTGTACTACAAGACCCCTCTGCCGTCACGTTATAGAACGGCTTGCGGCAGTCACTCAGACCATATGCACTTGGATTCCCTTCGCTCCATAATTTCTAAAAAGTCTTAGTACGTTTGGAGAAATACAAATAAATCGCCTGTTTGTTGTTTTCTGCTCCTATCCAGCTTCCTATGGCAAGAGTTGCCTCTCCACACTGTAGCCCATCTCTCCTTATCATTGTGCATGAAATGATACACAGTACATAACACAACATCTACATAACACACATCTACCAAATTAATAAGGAACTTCTACTATCGTTTAGAAAATACGGGATTTAATAAAGAGATATTTGCACCTTCGGCCATTCATACATCGGACAGACGAAACGTACAGTCCAGGAGAGATGCACAGAGCACCGCAGGTACACCCAGCTCTTATTACCTAATAAATCTGCGATAGCGGAGCCCTGTATTGACACTATACGATAACGTCGAAATTTTAGCCTCGACTTCATCTTTCTGGGACTCAGTAGTGAAAGAAGCAATTGAAATTCAGTTGGTGACAAATTTAATTAACAGAGACAGCGGCTTCAGCTTGGTCAAGACATGGAATCTGGAAATTTCTGTAATTAAATCACAAAGACGTCACGATGGTGCAGCTAGCAGTGATACATCGATATCACCGTGTGGATCGTCTGCGAAGTCATAGATCTAATTCCATGCATATGTAATACCTCTTTGCCGTCGATAAACGTCTCTGGCGCGTTGTATTTCTGTGGCTGAATGGCGGTGCCTATGCTGCTGCCAGCCCGCGCCATACGGAGCGTTGAAATACAATAAAGAAGAAGAAGAAGAAAAAAAAGAAAAGCTGGAGCGTCAGTCACCTCAGCTCAACTTGAAGATGGCTAAATGGTATTCAGCCGAAGTATTAGAGGAAGAAGTTGAATTTATGCTGCAGCACGCCCGAAATTTCATGGAACAATTACACTTAAGTTGGCAATTACCTGCCTCTGCTCACTAAACTACAATGAGCAGGTTGTATGTAGATCTACCTGTCATTAACTGACATTTCATTATAACAAATCTTATCAAGAGTAACGGTTTTTTGATAAATCTTTCGTCTGCCATTGTCTTGAAATGGTTTACTTTCCTAATATACAAGTTATACACGATTCAGTCACGGTAAATCTCTGGCTACTGGTTGTCTAGTTGGTTGGTTGGTTAGTTTGGAATGAAAGGAAGAAAACTGCCAGGTCCTCAGTCTCTTCATTATTTAAGTGGCAAACCAGGAGTAGTCGTAAAAGGAAGGAGGCGAAAGACAAAGTCTGGAAAGCGTAAGTGTAACTAATACAGAGATCAAACACAGAAAAAAGACAGCACAGAAAAGTCGTTAAAATATCGGTCAAGACAAGGCATTAAAACCAAGCACTCATTAATTACACTATATTTTAGTCATGTGACCATAGTGTGAAAATGCTCATATATCCTCTTTCTGATATTCAGTGATCGATGAGTCATTAGTGTTCTGATTTGATGCAGACACAAAAATTTTCTTTACTGTGCCAGACTTTTCATCTAAGAGCAGCACTTAATCCAGTTCTTGTAGAATTTTTTTATATGACAACATCTGTCATCATTACATTTTATCCCTATACCTCCTCTACTGTCATTGGAAGTTACTCCCATATGTATTAATCCATATTCTATCACCGCGTACCCTCTAATTACTGTCCCCCGCTAGATACTTGCTTCACCGGCTCTGGCTAGTTTTTCCATGGTCCACATAATCTCCAACGTTCTTCCGAACACTGTACCACTCGACTGCTTCGATTCTCTTCTGGTTTCTCACATTCAATTCCATAGAAGCAGTGTCTTTTCAGAAAAAGTTGTTCTGAAGTTATGAGATACACACGGCGCTAATGAAAAATGCTCCAATAATAAGTGAATAATGAAACCGGTCAAATTATACAATTGGATCTCTATATTTGTTCTCGTACAATTATACGATTATTTTACAACATTTATACTTATTTTTCAGGCAGTTAACTACCTTTATTCTGAATGTTCACTCTGTAAAAGAGATGTAAAGTTGTAGTCACATATAGCCTCACTAACACTTGTTGTCGGAATGTTATTGCAAACAAACTGTTGTCATCTTTGCATCTCTCGTTTTATGCTCGTCAACAACATGAACCCGCAACTATTACTAATGAAACTGCTTGCTGTTTTTAACGTGAATGATTAATATGATTAAAGTGCAGACGTCCTGTGCACATGATAAAGAGATTAAACATCATTAATTATTACCTAAGATTGTCATGACACAATGTTAAAATATCACAGTAAATTGTTCCAAAAATAGCTGTGAAGTGGTTTTTGCCACCTGAAAGTGCATCCTAAGATGGTGTCGATGAAGTATTAAAATATCACAATTCTGCAGTTTCAAAAATAGGTACATTGGTGATTTCTGTCACATGATGCGCATCCTAAAGTGGTGTTAAAACAATATTAAAATGTTACAGACTACCGTTTAGCTAATAAATGTATGGTGAATTATTGTCACTGGAAAGTACAAACTGTTATCATGCATTTATATCTAGTCTTCCAAGTGCGATTTGGGGGCTGTTTATCACAAGCTTTGCGTGAAAGATGAATTAAAGAAGAACTTCAGAACTTATAAAAAAATTTCTGTACCTCAAAAACGAAGTATTGTATTGGCTGATGTATAATTTACATGCTCAGCTAAATGGCATATTGTTTTATCAGTAAGATAAATTACTCAGAGCGCTGGTCTGCAGCTACGTATTGCGGTTATGTGAAATGTCGGCAGGAACTAAACTGAAAGAAGAAATGGAAGAATTTGCGATTACGTTCCGCAGGGTAATTTTAAGTACCAAATGAACGTAGCAATAAATTCGGAAAGTAGCTGTAGAAGAAAAGGGGATAGTTTTTTGAGGCATATGATGATCCATCCAATAGTTAGTTCGTTAGTGCAAATATTATAGAACGAAGGTGATTAGAATATGTAACACAAATTATAAGAAAAGGGCGTAGTGTATTTGGGATGGACTTACGGAATCTAATGAGCTGAAGAACTGGTGCTCATAAACCATGATTCTGGCATCGTATCTTGACATACTATATTAACTTCACCAGTCATAAATTTGAAAAAATGCATTGGTTAATTCATTATTTATTTATGTATTTAAATACTTGTTTATTAATCCTGTCAGTCAGGCCACCTCTTATGTCTAAACAGGAATTCAATGTATTATAGATTACATTTATTATGACAAGCACAGTACAGCGTAGTAGTGTACAGTCCAGCTAATAGAAATTACTGTGAGACGACAGCGAAAAACAAAAAACAATTATTCATTAAAAAAGAGAATGAAGACAAATTATTTGTAGTAAGATTTAAACTATGCTGCCAGAAGCACTGGGTTTGAAGAAATTTTGGAAGAGGGAGAGAAAGATAGAAGTGGTAAAAGATGGGACAAGTAGTTAGAGAAAAATAGAGGCGTCAGTAATTGAGAAATTAATCGGACAAAGAACTTAGCTGAAGACGATGGGAGTATTTGCTTTAATGCTTCAGGGAAACTTTAATTTTGTGTTTATTTTCTTTTTTGGGGGGGGGAGGGAGGGGGGGACGAGAGAAGTTGTGAGGCTGATATAAGGGGTGCTTCGGCCTCTTATTAAAACAAGAGGGTATTAAAATGTTCGCAAATTGTAGGATGGCTTGTTCGAGAGGTTGACAGCAGCAAAGGAGAATGAGTATGTGAATGTTTTTCTTTCATGGAAGGACAGCTCTAGGATACGGGACAAGTGGGACCTGGTGTTTCGTTTGCGATGAGATAACAGTGCTTTAGTTCATGTGCAATGAGGAGTATGAAGACGCAGGCTATGGTAGTTATGTAACTTTTCTCTTCGCAACCATCCTGACTGAGTCTATGAAGTACTGACATCTTTCGATAGACGGATGTTTCAGATTCAAAGCCCACGATCAGTCTTGGTTAGCTCAAATCGTCTGTTCACTACTCGTACCAAGATAGATTACATCGCTGTAATTGAGGCACGGTAGAACGACTTACTCCACAAGAGTGTGTTTGACATCATGTGGAGATATGTTCAGAAATTTGTGGAGGGCTTACAGCCAAGCTGTAGTGATGTCGAATGAGAATACTCGTCATCAGAAAGCTGGGCGTGTGATAGCGAAACACTGTTGCGTAATTATAGACATATGTTTTAATCCGTCGATGATTTGAGCGAGGGAACATCAGAGGAACAGTGAGGTGCACACGTTAGCGACATATGGATCACAGTCGCATGTTGGGGCGAATGTGGTGTAATTGCTGCGTTCTGGGGCAGGAAATGACAGTGAGGTTGATGAGTCTCGGTGAAGATGTCGGTCCACGGTTTCGTACAAAATCGACTTTACGAGGTAACTTCACAGACCCAAAATCTTCTGTCGTTGTCATGAGAAGAGCGTGCCTATGGCACCAATTGAGTTGGCAGCCTGAGAGCAGACAACGCAATAGAATCTCTGAAGTCAAATCAGGAAAGGTCAACAGTCGTTTTGGGTGATTCAAGAGCCCACACGCCGACGGACAGAGGGGCGCAATTTCGTGTGCCTCCATGATGGATGAGCCTCTGCTTTCAATGCTGCGTCCGTGTGTCATTGAGGTAGCTGTCGCAGAAGCAATCATGTTACAATGTGCACGTAAGCTCTCCGTGTCGAGTAAAACTCTGACACAATTAAATCGCTCTATTGTAAAGGGACAAAACAAGATTCAGGATAAAAAAAGATTCTACAACAATTGGTTGGTTGGTTAATTCGAGGGAGAGACCAAACAGCGAGGTCATCGGTCCTATCGGATTAGGGAAGGATGGGGATGGAAGTCGGCGTGCCCCTGCAAAGGAACCATCCCGGAAATCGCCTGAAGCGATTGAGGGAAATCACGGAACATTTAAATCAGGATGGCCGGACGCGGGTTTGAACTGTCGTCTTCCCGAATTCGATTCCAGGTGTTGAATACTGAGCCACCTTGCTCGGTCCAAAACAATTTTCTAACAATTAAATGCCATATTTCTTTCCGCCACGTGAAAAAACTCATTTCCTGAAATGTATAAGTTAAATATCCTTGTTTTAAAACATTTGTAGTTTCTACAGTTTTTTGGAGTTCTCTCCTTACAGCAAATAAGTGTGGAAGCAAATGTATTCTACGGCAGTTAATGTAGTTACATGAAAATAAGATTTTGTAGTAACAATTGCCAGTATCTGGAGTGCAATACATGTAATCCTGAGCACGCTATTAAACAGAAAAATGCTTCATTATGTACATAATCATGTTTGAAATATACTGAATTGACAAAAGTCACGGGACACCTCCCAGTATCGTGTCGGTCTTCCTCTTATCCGGCATAGCCTGCAGCAACTGACGTGGCCCTGACTCAACAAAGTTGTTGGAAGCCCTCTGCAGAAATACTGAGCCATGCTTTCTCTATAATCGTGCATAACTGCGAAAGTGTTTTGCTTGAGCAGAATTTTGTGCACGAACAGATCTCTCGATTATGTCCCATGAATGTTCCATGGGATCCATATTGGGCGAACTGGTCGGCCAAATCATTCGCTAGAACTGTCCAGAATGTTCTTCAAAAAAATTGTGAACAACTGTGGCCCAGTCGTATGTGTGGGAGCATGAAGTGGCTCCAAATGGTTTCCAAGTAGCCGAACATACCCAGTTCCAATGAGGACTCAGTTGGACCACAAGACTCAGTCAATTTCTTACGAAAATAGTACACACCATTATGGAGCCACGAACAACTTGCGCAGTGCCTTGTTGACAACTTGCATCCATGGCTTCGTGTGGTGTGCGCCACACTCGAATCTCTACCATCAGCTCTTACCAACTGAAATCAGGACTAACCTGACCAGGCCACGGTTTTCAAGGCGTCTAGGATCCAACCAATACGGTCAGCAGCCCAGGAGAGGTGCTGCAGGCCACGTCGCCCTGTTAGCGAAGGCACTCGCGTCATTCGTCTGCTACCATAGCCCATTAACACCTAATTTTGTCGCACTGCCACGTACGTTCGTCGTGCATCACACATTGATTTCTGCGATTATTTCTCCCAGTGTTGTTTGTTCAAAAAATGGTTCAAATGGCTCTGAGCACTATGGGACTTAACATCTTAGGTCATCAGTCCCCTAGAACTTAGAACTACTTAAACCTAACAGATCCAAGGACATCACACACATCCATGCCCGAGGAAGGATTCGAACCTGCGACCGTAGCAGTCCCGCGGTTCCGGACCGCAGCGCCTGGAACTGCACGGCCACCTCGGCCGGCTGTTGCTTGTTACTTAGCACTGACTACTCTACACAAGCGCCGCTGTTCTCGGTCGTTAAATGAAGGCCGTCGCGCCGTTGTCTTGTCCTTAGTGAGAGGTAATGCCTGAAATGTTGTATTGTTGACACATTCTTGACATTGTTGATCTCGGAATATTGAATTCCCTAAAAATTTTGGATGTGGAATGTCTCATGCCTTCAGCTCCAAGTACCTCAGTGTTCAGAATCTGTTAACTCCCGTCTTGTAACCAAAATCACCTGAGCATAAATGACAGCTCCACCTGTGCACTGCTCTTTTATACCTTCAGCACGTGATACTGTCATCATCTATATCTGTGCATACCGCTATCCCATGAGTTTCGTCACTCAGTGTACACTTAAATTATAACAAATTAACTCACGGTTTCTCAGTGTATTTAGACGTAAACCGCTGAACATAACTAATGTTAACTTTATATCTCTTAAGCGTTCAGAACTCTGTCGTAAGTTCACACATAAATGAATTCGAAATGTGTTACAAAAGATGATTGGCCATTTGTTTACAAAACTATGGTAAGCTCATATCGAAATGAATATCAAATAGTTTACGAATAATGAATGGTTCTAGTTAATTTTCAGTCAACTTCGTTCAGTTATGTGTTAGGCCAGTCTCCAGCTAATTATGAATTATTGGTACTGTCGGTTTGGTACATACTTCATTAGTTTCTCAGTATGATTTTCCTTATTTTTGTTTATGGAAAAAGTCGCAACATATATTTCTGTTTGAGAAAACGCATTGTTCTAGTTCCGTAAACATTTCCTGGCTATGTACTGGTGATTTTTATCAAATAGAATATGTCTTTAAAATAAACAATGTATTTAGGTTAGAGTAGGTAACGTCGACTTGGTTACCTATACGTTCCTATTATAGTTCACTGAAGAGCTATGTGATATTCGAGGTATAGAAAAACACAACGTTATAACATACTAAAAAGTAGTCAAGCTTATCTTCCTTTCGTTTTCTTATTTTTCATCATTATTTGAAACTTCGAACTCTGAGATTCTCATTTTAACATTATGAATGGAACAGAAAATCAAAGATTACGACGAAAAATCACCGACTGTTAGAGCATGATTTGAGGCCGCCCCTAGTTGCATATATCAGTCTCATCTCTACTAGTGACTAGGCAATCACAGCATCTCGTTCAGCTCCAATTACGGCACCTACTTCTCAACAAACCAAATCCGACAATATCTGCGATATCAGTTTTTCGTATTTATCCACTTTTGGTAACAAGCGATTCAACTGGTGCTCTGATTTCTCCTGCACTTACCAGATTTTTTTTGCGTTTTTGACATTATAGATAGTGCAGTTTTTCCAGGATTCCAATGTTTACGTGGTGTGCGTACTATAAGACCATCCGTACACGCACCATCAGATTATTTCACTCGTCGCTCTAGCGAAGTAGGCGAGTGTCAGCAATATGTCTCGTGGTCTTATTGTGGCGTGTTTATCTTCTGCCGTTAGGTCAAACGATGGAAATGCCACTTGCACGCTTAGAGTAGCAGATTGACGGTGACCAACTTTAAACAGAACTTGATTAATTTACACACACATTTATTAAAATAATAAAAAGCATAGACATTACGTAACTTGATTCTGGATGCTGTTTACAATTGACAGTCTGAAGTTCCTTTGGTCTTGGTATGTTAATCTTATTCTCACATATCTCTGATACTTGACAAAGTGTCTATACATTTATCTTCATGGCTATGTACAGGAATATGGTAATCTTATTAGGGGCAAACTGAAACTTGACTATAGACTGGTACAGACAAATGTAGAACTCGTACAGACTGGTACAGACTGGTGCAGTCAAATGCAGACTGATGCAGACTGGTGCAGACAAATGCAGACTGACTAATCGGAGGTCTGTACACTCGTTATAATACCTCGCACGTTCAGGTATCACTGTGCGAGTGTGATCCATAAGGAGAAAAGGTTCTACGTTAGTAGCAATCTCATTGGCTGCATTACATATTAATACGCGGATCGGCGGAAGCAGAATTTGGTCCGTCTCTAAGCAGCGCCATCTCGTAGTGCGGAGATGGACGAGCGCTGCGCCTGCGCTATTGTGCTTAGCAGGGCGCGCTCTAGTGGGAGAGTTGTGTACGTGCTGACTACGCAGAACTATGTACACAACAGTTTATAATTTCTTTTACAAGAGCAACCCAAATAACAGAGTGTGCCTAGCTACACCTACTCATTCTGCAGCTCTGGAATCGATGCACGGTCACAATATTGCTTCCCAACCCTGCAAGTAGGATCCAGACGATGTCGTTTGATCGAAGGTATTTTCCTTTCGAGTAATGTGACTGGTTAGTCTTATAGGAATCGTAGAATCACAGTAACCTGACCACCATACTTTACTCATTTCTTTCAGCTAGCCTTACGAGCATGGTCTGTGTCACGAATAATTAACCTATTTCCTGTAGAGACTGACTAAACGGCATTACAACACGTCTTCCTTTGCGTGATGATAATACTTAATTTCCAGTTTAGGGTTTTATTCAGAGTGACGCTGATATTCATAACTGTTTTTTGATACCTTATTAGAAACCAAGTGAGAAGCAGTGTAGTCAAGTGAACAGTTATTGGGAATATAGATAAACAGGACATAATATCAAATATCAGCAGGAGATGTATTAACCCAGAGTGAATGAGGTGAGAAATTGTTACACTAGCTATTAGGTGGGTAAGAGATACCCGAAGCTATGATGACGAATTTTTGATACTATGGTTGTGTAATAAGTATTTTTTTTTACTTTTTATATTGATAATGGCATCTATTAAATAAGATGAGTAAGTAAAATAATATTTTTAAGACATAAAACCTTTTCTTGAGTGAAATAATGAAGCGTCTATGTTTTGTCAGAAAAAGTACAAGTTTCAGATGTTTAACAGTGATTAATTAACATAATGATATTATCATCTAATACCTTTTATGCCTGGAGAATTGGCAATAATATTCTCTGAACCACTATGAACACTTTGCCTAGGACAATCCTTCATCCATTTTGTACCATGTATGGACGTATAAAGAAACCTACGTATCTCAGATAACTGACTATGTACCGCTGACGGAGATTTTGGTTCTTCCGAATTATGCAAAATATTCTCTTGTCCGAATCACTTTCATCACTTCCTTGAGAAACTTTGTCAATCTTCTTCACTCTCTGAGTCACAGGAACTAGCATTTGAACAGTTTTCTCAAACTTCTTCTAGTAGTTCATGTCGCCGACATTCGTTTTCTTCATAAGACATCCTGAGAAATATAAAATCTAAAAATGAATCAAGAATACTATAAATAACTATGTATCTCATAAACATGCTGTCAGCTCAAAAATGTAACACCAACTACAAAGTCGGGTGTGACGTATCCTAGCCATATTTACACACATGTATATCCCTCTGTCGCTAGTGCAACAATAAACTCAACACAGTAACTTGCCCCTTCTCTCATACCTCCGGCTACTGTGAGAACAAGATTTGTGTGGCAACAATGACGTTCAATAATCAGCACTTCAAAATACCTCGGGTATGACATAACCGACCTCACCCACGCGGAGTTAGGGCCGCTTCACACACATCAGTCACGCGACAGTGCCGTGGCCGGCCTGTTAGACTGCCGACGCGTGTAAGTATTGCTATAGGAATTTAAATAACTGTGTATCACATAAACATGCTGACAGCTCAAAAATGTAACACCAACTACAAGGTCGGGCGTGGCGTATGATAGCAACCTTTGCACAAGTGTATCTCCCTCTGTCGCTAGTGCAACAATAAACTCAACACAGTAACTTGCCCCTTCTCCAATACCTCCGGCTACTGTGACAGCAAGATTTGTGCGGCAACAATGACGTTCAATAATCAACACCTCAGGTATGGCATAACCGACCTCACTCACGCTGTGTTAGGGCCACTTGACACACATTAGTCACGCGACAGTGCCGTGACCGGCCTGTTAGACTGCGGACACGTGTGAAAGTATTGTTATAGGAATTTAAAGGACAGCGTTCACACTCGCATGTGGCGTGACCGTGACAGTGCAAACTGTGCTCCTCTCGACACCATACGGTCATCATTGTTTTTGTTGCGACCTATATATTCTCGTTTCAGGGCTGTGTGTTGTCGTGCTGCAGTTATCTCCAAAAAGATGAATCAGGAAACCCTTACTGAATTAGCCGCTATCCTTTGTTGTATGATGGCTCTGAGCACTATGGGACTTAACATCTATGGTCATCAGTCCCCTAGAACTTAGAACTACTTAAACCTAACTAACCTAAGGTCAGCATACAACATCCAGTCATCACGAGGCAGAGAAAATCCCTGACTCCGCCGGGAATCGAACCCGGGAACCCGGGCGTGGAAGCGAGAACGCTATCGCACGACCACAAGCTGCGGACTGTTGTATGATCTCTTCAACCCAAATGCGTGGACACGGAGCTGAAGAATTTGCTCTGGAATAAAGCAGAAGCAGAAAAGAAACAACTAGTAAGTAGATAGGTGTATATTTCTAATTTTCCATCACTGAATACAAAAGCTAGATAAAACTTCGTCTGAGAATGCTGGCTGCAGCTGCAACATTTTGTTTCCATATGACCTGACATCAAGAGAGTGTGAACAAGAGGCAATAAAGTTTTGGAGAACGTCTTTATGTAATTAAAGAACAGTGATTCAGAGTTTGAAGGGGTGTGTTTCCCACCCAAATCCCCATAAAAATCCTTAGCGATGTTCTCCCATCTCTCTTCCGTCTGAGAAGGCATCTACTGGTCCATCGCATTGTCTGTAATGATATTGCTGATTTATTGTACAGACTTATGAACCGTACTATGTACCACGCTATAGCTAAATGAAATTGTGTTTAGCTCACCTCTAGTGGCCAAATATCTGAAAAAATAGACAGTAGGAACATAAAAACCTAAGCTGTCAGAGGTGATCTTAATGGCGATGACTCAGTAACAAGCGAAACAGAAGAAAACACTTAAGGCTAAACAACAGAACCCAATAATGATGGATGTTGATAGCGTATAGAGGTATTTAATTACCAATAAACATTCAAAGTGTGTGTTAATTAAATTATATACTAACTAACTTCAAGCGAACGGCGAACCGTTCTTTTGGTGTAGTGATTTTTCTCCAGTGAACTTTCAACTTGTTCAATTGAAAGCTGAATGAATTTTCTGAGATTCTGACACATTCATAAAACTTTGCTTCATCGTCCATCAATTTACTGTACAGAGTGGAAAATTCCTCATTTGTTGCTCTATTTTTCCGCTCCTGATAAGCCACTTCCGTTTTTTCACTTGCTTGTCCTCTTCTCAATCCAGAAGCACACCAAGCAGCATGTGATAGTCATCCCAAGCCATTGATTTGCACCGTCATGCACCGGAAGAAACACTGACCACTTGGAATGAACGTCACTGTAGCATCGGGGCAGGTGCAGTCAACGGCCTGTCACGGCACTGTCTCCTCACCGTTGTGCGTGAACCCCTTTGGCTGAAAGGTTATTTCCATCTAACAGTTGAGCAATACAGGGTGGGCGAAATAAAACTGGCCCCGATCATATTTCAAGCACCTTAAGGTAGGCAACCAGTTTTACATCTTATGCACCCAGGGTGTAAGGCTTGCCTATCTTAAGGTGCATGAAATGTCATCAGAGCTAGTTTTCATTTATCCACTCAGTCGATGTCGTACGTGCGCTCTCACTTGCACATACAAACTCGCAGAAAAGGAGCGAATGCGCCACTTACTGGCAGGCAAGACTCACGAGAAGGCGAGGCCGTGGCGCACATACGTCACAGCACGTGACACTGTGGGTCTTACGAGTACCAGCAGACTATTTCAGTCGAGTTTAATAATGTAATAATGCGATAGTAACATCGAATAAAAAGTTTCCAGATGTCCAGCCATGTCAAGTAATTAAAATTGCACAGACTTTCGGCCAAGTACTTCTTGGTCATTGACTTCGCACTACTACGAGAAATGATACACAACACCAGGCAAGAGCTGGATTAGAAAGGATGTAATTTTGGCCTTCCAGCTGCAACTATCCAGGACACTCACTGCTCTGGACTGGAAATGTGCCGACACAGCTACGGTTACTGAACAAAAGTCATCACAGGAACGAGCTACGGATAGGCAGAAAGGAAATTTCAGCCACCTTTCGCAACGACAGCACAGTGCAGACCAAAGATCCTCAGGACGCTCGGTCATCAACCTGACGTCGAGGGATACAGCCCCGGATGCAATGTCGGGTTTAAGAAAGGACTTAACATCGCACCTTCGCCGAGGGGCCGGACGCGGTGGCCGAGCGGTTCTAGGCGCTTCAGTCCAGAACCGCACGACTGCTACGGTCGAAGGTTCGAATCCTGCCTCGGGCGTGGATGTGTGTGATGTCCTTAGGTAAGTTAGGTTTAAGTAGTTCTAAGTTATAGAGGACTGTCGACCTCAGATGTTATGTCTCATAGTGCTCAGAGCCATTTGAACCTTTTTTTTTTCGCCGAGGTACTTTCCGATGTGTGTTGTAAAAAGTGCTGTCGAACAGGCTGTCCGCAAGGTCCCAAAAGGAACAGCAGATAAAATAGAGCACGAAACGAGTCGTACTCTCACGGAAACAAGGTAACCACCACCCAACACGACCAAGACTCAACGCAATGGTCTGCGAGCACTATGCAATGATAAAAGAACTGTGATCATTTCTGGTGACAAGGGGAATGCAGCCGTAATTGTGGAATACGTGGAGTATGACAAGAAGATCTAAGCGTTATTGGATGAATATACTTATCGGAAACTTCCATGGGACCCAACATCGGGGATAATAAGAAAGTCGTCTGAACTTCTCAAACGTCCTACGATGAAAGACAATGTGGTCCAGAATTTTCTCCCAAGGCAGGCGCTACCCAAGATCCACCAGGACGGGACGCTATTTCGCCTCATCCTATCCATCATTGGTTCACCAACATACAAACTGGCGAAGTACTTGGCCAGTGTCCTCGCTCCACATGTGGGACACTGCGAACATCATATTAAAAATTACCGCATTAACAGTCTTGAGACTTAATGAGGGCGTCATTATGGTCGGTTTTGATGTGGTGGCGCTGTTTACGAATGTGCCTGTCGATGACTGTTTGGGCCTAGTATTCTAGTTCTTTGTAAGTGAAGTGGTCGAGCTGTTTAGTTACACTCTGACGTCTTATTTTCTGTACAATAACCAGTATTAAGATCGGATTAATGGCGTTGCAATAGGTAACTAGTTAACTCCTGCTGTTGCAAACCTCTTCACGGAAAATTCTGAGGGTATTGCCTTAGACATGGTGCCATTAATGCCTAGTTGTTTCTGTCGATGTGTTGGCGACACGTTCGTCATTTGGCCCCACGGACGTGAGAAGTTTGTCGAGTTCTTGGAACACCTCAACGGTATTAACTGTAACATCCAGTTTACCATGGAGGTAGGAAAAGACGATGCTTCACCTTTTCTCTACGTTCTTGTCCGCCGCAAACAAAATGGATGACTTGGTCACAGCGTCTATAGAAAACCCACCGACACCGATCTGCACTTGCACGCCATCAGCCATCGTCAGCCGGCACATAAGCACACTGTTTTACAAACTTGGGTGCATCGTGCAAGCATGATACCAAACGCTGACAACTTGCCCCAAGAGCTTCCCATGGTCTTCAGGATCAACGGCTATAATGTCCATCAAATAAACGAATTGATTTCATGCAGGACACAACAACAGCACCGATGAGGAGAAGGAGAAGAAACTTGGTTTCTTGACGTTCTGTGGCTCCGTGTCGGGCAGATCAGCTGCCTGCTGAAAGGAGACGAGATCAGGTCGATCTTCAGGTCTCAGAATAAAATCTTTGTTACTGAGACCAACGCCGAGTCGACATATGTCCATACATGGCGATGCCGCAGGCACCAGTGACGTCACAGCCGACAGTTAGTTTGTATAAGGTGCGTACCAGCAGCCCACAGGCAGTCATGCCACTTGACAATGGCCATGGATCCCTTGGATGAAAGCTCGTGCAATTTCAGTTGCTTGAAAAAGTTGGAAACCCGAAAACAATTTATTCGGGTTTAAAAATTCTCGATCGCTTGTTTAAATGCATGGAAGTCGTTGGTAGCGCACGAAAAAATTAAAACTTTTGGATTAAATAGTGATTTCCCGTGGGCCCCACACCGAGCAGTGTGTTCGTGTATTGTGTAGACCAAACCGACTAGTGTGACGTCATCGTTGCAGGGCCGGTGCATCCCGCTGGCCCCGCTGGCAGGCCGCGTCATTCGCACTCGGCTGGCCCGTTCGCAGCGGGCGCCACTTTGCAGTTGAGCGGCGGCCAGCGACGGGCGAACGAGCGGTCCGTTCTGTGGTCTGACAGCTCGCGCGGGTTGGCCGCCGGCTAATGTATAATCGATGGCGTCACGCACACAGACCGTCACAACTGCCCGTCAGCTAAACGCCCTGGAACGCCGCTTAGGCCGCGCCGCGAACGATTCTTTTCTGCATATCAGAATGTGATGGCACCAGGTTATGTGAGCGGCGAACCTCGGCAATGGTTACGGATACATTCACACCATTTCGCTGTGAATGGCAGCGTTTTTCTGGCGCTCGCCCGTCGTTGTTGAATGTTTCTGTGATTCTAACGGGTTCATTAGAACGAATATCACGACAAGGCGTTTGAATACGACCTCTGGTACGGGCAGACACATACCAACAATAATACACTACTGGCCATTAAAATTGCTACACCAAGAAGAAATGCAGATGATAAACGGGTATTCATTGGACAAATCTATTATACTAGATCTGACATGTGATTACATTTTCACGCAGTTTGGGTGCATAGATCCTGAGAAATCAGTACCCAGAACAACCACCTCTGGCGGTAATTATCGCCTTGATACGCCTAGACATTGAGTCAAACAGAGCTTGGACGGCGTGTACAGGTACAGCTGCCCATGCAGCTTCAACACGATACCACAGTTCATCAAGAGTAGTGACTGGCGTATTGTGACGAGCCAGTTGCTCGGCCACCATTGACCAGACGTTTTCAATTGGTGATAGATCTGGAGAATCTGCTGGCCAGAGCAGCAGTCGAATATTTTCTGTATCCAGAAAGGCCCGTACAGGTCCTGCAACATGTGGTCGTGCATTATCCTGCTGAAATGAAGGGTTTCGCAGGGACCGAACAAAGGGTAGAGCCACGGGTCGTAATACATCTGAAATGTAACGTCCACTGTTCGAAGTGCAGTCAATGCGAACAAGAGGTGACGGAGATGAGTAACCAATTGCACCCCATACCATGACGCCGGCTGATATGCCAGTATGGCGATGACGAATATACGCTTCCAATGTGCGTTCACAGCGATGTCGCCAAACACGTATGCGACCATCATGATGCTGTAAACAGAACCTGGATTCATTCGAAAAAATGACGTTTTGCCATTCGTGCACCCAGGTTCGTCGTTGAGTACACCATCGCAGGCGCTCCTGTCTGTTATGCAGCGTCAGGGGTAACCACAGCCACGTTCTCCGAGCTGATAGTCCATGCTGCTGCAACCGTCGTCGAACTGTTCGTTGAGATGGTTGATGTCTTGCAAACTTCCCCATCTGTTGACTCAGGAATCGAGACGTGGCTGCACGATCCGTTACAGCCATGCGGATAAGAAGCCCGTCATCTCGACTGCTAGTGATTCGAGGACGTTGGGATCCAGCACGACGTTCCGTATTACCCTCCTGAACCCATCGATTCCATATTCGGCTAACAGTCATTGGATCTCGACCAACGCGAGCAGCAATGTCGCGATACGATAAACCGCAATCGCTATAGGCTACAATCCGACCTTTATTAAAGTCGGAAATGTGATGGTACTCATTTCTCCTCCTTACACGAGGCATCACAACAACGTTTCACCAGGCCACGCCGGTCAACTGCTGTTTGTGTATGAGAAATCTGTTGGAAACTTTCCTCATATCAGCACGTTGTAGGTGTCACCACCGGCGCCAACCTTGTGTGAAAGCTCTGAAAAGCTAATCGTTTACATATCACAGCATCTTCTTCCTGTCGGTTGAATTTCGCGTCTGTAGCACGTCATCTTCGTGTAGCAATTTTAATGGCCAGTAGTGTACTATCAGTGCCTCCTAATACAGTGGCGGATCTCCTTTTTCCTGGCGTAGTGCGGCAGCTCGACGTGTCATGGAGTCAACTAGTCGTTGAAAGTCCCCTGCAGAAATAATGAGCCATGGTACATCTATAACCGCCCTTAAATGCGAAAGTGTTGGCGATGCAGGGATTTGTGCACGAACTGACCTCTTGATTATGTCCCATAAATGTTGGATAGGATTCATGTCGGGCGATCTCAGTGGCCTAGCCATTCGCTCGAATTGTACAGAATGTTCATTAAAACAATCGTGAACAGTTGTGACCCAGTGACACGGCGCACTGTCATCCACAAAAATTCCACCATTGTTTTGGAACATGAAGTCCATGAATGGCTGCAAATTGTCAACCATCCGTTCAATGGGACCAGACTGTTCCCGCGTAACGATAAGCACCGACACGTCGGCCAGTAACGTTGTAGCAGAGAGAGCTGTGAGACGATGCCAGCCAATAGTACGCTGCCGACCCCTCTCTGGGACGACAACGAGACAGTAGCGCCATCTGGACGAAGAGGACATAAGCACCGCGCCGCCTAGTTGCGGCCCAGTTGAGGACGACACCATTATAGTTTCACAAAGTACTGTCATTGTTCTTTGACCCGTCGCTGGCTAGTGTTATGCTTTGCATTAAACCGTGGTTTCTATTCTGTGATTAGTCTCCCTAGGTTATCCTCTCTCTCTTTGCGAGTTGCAACAGCGTGTACCCATATTCGCAACGTTGTACTCTCTTTGGCCTCGCGCTTACAGTTTCCGGCTGTGCCGTGTGTCACCAGTTGGTCGGTTGGGGTGGAACTGCGAGGAAGTCTCCGTGGCGCGTGTCTGCCCGGGGCCGTTGCGGCGTCCACTCGCGGTCGCAGTGTGAGGGGCTGTTCCCATTGCTACGAGGTACGTGGCTCACCGATCCCTGACAAGAAAGTTGAGCCTTTACTTATTCTGCCAGCCAGCCCCCAACTGTTCACATTGTGTCGTTTGAATTTCTTTGTGCGCTCTTGGGACATTCCCGCGAGCAACAACGTGTATTTTCAAGTTGGCAAATTTTAGCTACCCTCCGGTGGAGTGTAACTGTACTTGGTAATGTTAAATTGATCTGCACCAGCGGAATCTTCTGCCTTGTGGCCGTTAACGTTCCGGTTACCTGACCTAGTCGTTAACGTAAATTCAGGCAGTGTATTTTCCTCGTCGTGTTGTGTCTGTCCAGCATGGGGTGTAGTTTGACAGCTGAAGGTGTAATTTCTTTGTGGGCACCGCCACCTTCTGCGTTGAAACTTCCTAGCAGATTAAAACTGTGTGCCGGACCGAGACTCGAACTCGGGACCTTTGCCTTTCACGGACAAGTGCTCTACCAAATGAGCTACCCAAGCACGACTCACGCCCCGTCCTCACAGCTTTACTTCTGCCAATATCTCGTCTCCTACCGTCCAAACTTTACAGAAGCTCTTCCTGCGAATCTTGCAGAACTAGCACTCCTGAAAGCTTTGCCACAGCCTCGGGGATGCGTTGTTCCATTGAATTTCCTGTTGTGTGCTGGTTGGTTGGAGCGGAAGTTATCCTGTCGCTTGCTCCGTTGACTGTCTGTCGGTTGGGTTGCCTTCGGATTGAAAATTGTTGGGCCGACTGCCTGTCTCACCTAAGCGAGAGTTAGTGTTTGAATTCCAGGCCGACCCTTGGAAACTTCTGAGCGCCGTTTATGTGCTGCCTTTTCTTATTTGTCCTTGTTGTTTCTTTATGTATATCTTCGAGCCGATTTTAAATTAAAGTTGTTTTGCCCTTGAGGCGTGAGATTGAATGGCGCATTTAGCCGGGAATTAAGTTCTAAAATTAATGTTTGGCTTTCTCTGTTTTTAATGTTGTATTTAGTCTTTTAATGTTTGTCAGATGAATAAAGAAGTATGTTCGAGTGCCACTCATTTCGACGCCTTTCCACAAATTAAACTATCTGTCCTGCCCTGCATGTATACCAGGGGATCTCAATCATCCTGTAATAGAAATTCATTGATACGATTTGCATGAATTGTTGTCTAGCGATCCGAGAAATTAGGCTTCCTAGGCACCCCACATTAGACGAGTGGGCTGGACTCAACTCAGAGGATGCAGTCCCTTGAATGTAAACATAGCCAACGCCATTAAGGACCCACGACCAGCTATCAAAGTGCCTTGTTGAGAACTTGGGTCCATGGCTTCGTGTGATCTGCGCCAGCCCTTACCAAATGAAATCGAGTATTACCTGACTAGCCCACCGTTTTCCAATCGTCTAGGGTCTAACAGATATGGACACGAGCCCAGGAGAGACGCTCCAGGCAATGTCATGCTGTTAGCAACGACTCTCTCGTCGGTCGTCTGCTGCCATTGCCCATTAACACCAAATTCAGCAACACTGTGCTAACAGACACGTTCGTCGTACTTCCCACATTGATTTCTGTGGTTATTTCAACCAGCGTTTCTTGTCTCTTAGCACTGACAGCTCTACGCAAATGCTGCTGCCCTCGGTCATTAAATGAAGGCAGTGGGCCACTGCGTTGCGATGGTGGGAGGTAACAACTGAAATTTGGTATTCTCCGCCAACTCTTGACTCTGCGGATCTCAGAATATTGAATTTCCTAACGAATTTCGAAATGGAATGCCCCATGCGCCCGGCTGCAACTACCATTCCCCCTCCATAGTCTTTTAATGCCTGGCGTGCGGCCATAATCACGCCGGATACCTTTCCACTTGAGTCCCTTGAGTGCAAATGACAGCTCTGACAATGCACTGCCCTTTTATATCTTGTGTACGTGATATAAGCGCCATATGTATATGTGCATATCGCTATTCCGTACCTTTTGTCACCTCGGTGTGTATTAAGTCTGCGAAATACCGCAGCAGACTGTACTGGGGAACTGTGTACTTGCATTATTAATAAATTTAAATCGCTATTCCACTGGTGGAAATTCGTGATTTACTGCTCTGAAGTTATTGTTAATAATCTGAGGAATGGTGAACTCAATTTTCCCACGATATTTTACATATAATCAGGGCATAAAGACAGTCTATGTGTATTGGAGATATGTCTGTTAGATTTTCACACTTTACCGTTGTTTGCCTGGGACAAACAACAGGACCCCTATACCAGTTTTCTCTTTTGGGATGATTTGTAGGTTCTCTTCTCAGAATATCAATTTATCATCGTAGTATCACATCCCCTTCAATATGATAATCATCACTGCATTCATCTTCATTTCATTGCACCACATACCTTCAGTATGACTTTCATCTATGAAGTTAAGTATCCTGAGAATCTACTTCTGATAACTTTTTCCTCGCTTTTTCAGCATGATGAAAGAAAAGAAAGTATTACTGCACTCCTGGATCTCTACAATTTATATTTTATTAGTGTTACTTATAATCAGTCTTGATTGCAAAAATGTTTATCCACATGACCGTTTTCGGTTCCTCTAGAACCATCTTCAGATCTGAAACGATAACAATACTAATTTACAATTTCACAAATGCAGACCTTTCTCATCCTATCCGATCAACATCAAATGTACCAGTTCGTACCTGCAATTTCGGTTACAGGAGTAACCAGTTCACACACAGCAACCTTCACATGCTGCGTCACATAAAATTGGTTGGCAAAATGCACGTCATTCATATTAATTATAAAACTATTACCGACAGGTGGTGTCTGGTACACTTGCTAAATTACATATGCACATACTGTATTAAGCACATTTTTGTAATTTACTTTTATCTCTATTTATCTATATTTTATTAGTTTTGTTGTTTTTATTATTCTCGCTATTATCAATGAAACACAAGCACAAGTTTCATATCCTTCTAAAAGTCATTAAAATGGAACCGTGGAAAGAAATATTTCCAGTAACACTGGACTGGCGTACCTCTGTCCCGAAAGCACTGCTACTGAAAAACACAACCGCCATTTCAAAGGAGACTGGACATGTTACTAGACAACTATCTACTCGCACAAAAAAGAAATCTCAAACGCCGTATGCTGTCATCTCTTAGAATTATTTAAAAGAAAGCACAATACCCCACCATAGTATTCCATGTTGATTCCGTATTATGACCTTGATTTTAGAAAAATAAATTTAATAAATGTGGCTCAGGAAGTGAACGCCGAATAACCTTCGTTTCTGTCTACTTCGCTTTTATTTCCATATAAAAACGACCCAACGGAAAAAAATAAGTTTCTTTGCTGAGTATAGTCATTCTGTTTTAAAAATCACCTTTTCGAGCTTTCGCTGTATGATGAGGGTGGGGAAAAGGACGAGGGAGAGAGACTATATTTCAAATAAGAGTATACTGAAAGAAAAAGAAAAATAAGAGTCGAAAGCAGAATATGACAGAAACAAAAGTGCAAGGTATCCACAGGGAGACCAAATCCTTATTTTTAGTTTTGGTTTTAAGTTGACACTCTTTCGACTGTTTAGATGATGTTCTCCATCTCTTCCTGATGTCTGCGAGTCATCTGTAGCTCTTTTTGAATTATCACGATCTTGGTTATTTTTCTCGTCTACCGCATGTTCCACCGCCAAATTAAATTTCCCAGGATGCTGTAAGAAACGTTCCGCTATCCTATCCCTTCTTCCATTTTTCACAGACCTTTTTCTCATATTTCCGGTTTATACTAATTCATTCTGTAGTTGATCTGTCCACTTAATTTTTAACATTTTTCACTAGCACCATGTGTGACATCTTACAGTTTCTTAATCTCCAGATTTTTGATCATATGTCACTTCCACGTAAAGCTGTATTGGAGACGTACAATTTCATAAATTTGTTCTTTATTAACACATCAGCATGTGATAACAATTACGGTCTCTTGTTGAATAAAGTTTTCTTCACCCATAACTCTCTACTACTGATTTATTTGTATCTTTGTGTTTCTTGTGTTTTCTTACTTTCTAGATAATAGATTTCGTTCACTCCTACCACTACAACGTCGCGAATTTTTATGCTGATAAAATTTCTTTTCTCCGTTCCAAAACGTTTCATAACCATCGTGACTGTTCAACCTTAAACCATATTTGTAGTGAGTACGATGACCGCTCCTTTCAGCAAGTCTGCTATGTGTTCCTATGTTGTCTGGGAAATCAACAATTGCTCACTGTTTCCCTGACACTCTTGTTCAACATCCAAAATGTTCTTTTTCATCGTACAAGCTGAAAATTCGCTTTACATCCTTAACACAAATTTCGGATTTTCAACCTTCCATTTATATTATCCCTACTTCTTTTTTAAAAGAAACGCAGATTGTTAGTTCAGCTCCAGTCTTCAATGATTGCGAATATGTTATTCCATTTAACATTTTAGAAGATTTCTCTACGTCCATAAGAGGAAGCTTAGTATCCTTTCATTTGATCTGACGTCCATTACTAACGTTGTTATAAGCCCCGTATTAACAACGTCAACATGTCCATCACCATTCCAGATATTCATACGACATTAATTTGGACTTATAAATGTCACAGGATTATGTGAAAATTCTCAGTTTTTCAGAAATGGCGATTTTTAAGTTAAAATGTACGAATTTTTCGAAACAGCCCTTTGTGCACTTTGTCTGGCGAATTTTTTGGGGGTGTCGACTCTGTCGCTGGAGTATGAGTAAGTCAGCTAAATGGGAGATCTAACGTGTCCAGTCCAGTGCCATATTGCGCCTATTCTATATGTTCTTATTCATAGTTAAATCCCAGTTGATAAACTTCATGAGATCTACAACCACGTTAGAATTCAACCAACTACATCTTGACTACTAAAAATAAAGAAACTGGATTTTTATCCGTTATTACCAACATCTGATTAGTTTCTGAATTTTAAGACCACATGGCATTCACATTTATTACTTCGAATCAAAAAGATAAACATAATCACTGTAGGAAGACGTATAAATAGAACTAATTTCGAGAGACAGCTGACATATGGATATTATTGCGCACCATGTAATAACGTATCAAACGCAAAATTTAATGTGTATCAACATCATCATTGTGTCTAGATGAGAAAAATTCTGCAAACCCTCGGCTACGCAGAGCTACGTTTTCCAGACAACATGCTTTCTTCCCACACCAGCTAAAACATCCCCACAAAGTGGCAAATGAACTTTTTCATAACTCAGCAGCTCCAGACTTCTGCCTCGCCAGCATGTATTCTTTATGCTGTATTAAAGATAAATGGTCTTGCTGGTGGCAACCCCTCCATGGAAGCTTCGTATTGTTAAAGACAAAGTCAGCCCTCACCACTTGGTAAGAACATTGCCTGCGAAAGGCAGGATTTCGCGTTGGAGTTTGAGTCCGGCACGCAATTTCAATCCGCCAGGAAAACCCAAAATAGCGCACAGCATTCTATACAACAGAACATTCACAGTGAGAACGCCACTAGGCACGATACGGACGATGACAGAGTAATTTCTAATGGCTAGTGCAACTTAGTAACCAATTTCTTAGTTCCTTTGGAGTTCGCGGCGCAGGTTAAGTCGCTATCGATCCACTGTTCACAACGTGATTGCTAGGAGTGCTTACTATAAAAGACTTTCCTATATCGACAGCAGTTTTTTGAATATTTTTTGACACAGAGAAACCATACACTGCCTCTTAATATTCTATGACAGCTCCGAAGCCGTCGTCAGACATTCATTTGATCCTTTTTATCAGCACTCGGAAGTTCAGATCAAGAGAGTAGTGTCCCGCAAAGAAAGATTTTAAGCGTTACTACAAACATGAAGGGTATGAAGTTCACAGTAGTAAGTGCGATTTTGAAACTTCTGGTTTTTCCAACAACCTTGTAACAGAGTAAGATGGCAAAGTGTTGAAAACCTGTGAAGTTCGTGTGCAATTCAGTTTCCTGAGCACAAACCTTAATCCATCGGTTTAAAGTTCTTCATTCAGTAAATGAGGCAGATATCTGTGTTGTTGGAGTATGAAGTTTGGGATATCAGGTATCATTTTATGAAATAATCACTCTTCCAACGTCTGTAGCCATATTGTATCCATCACAGATTTTTCAGAAAAAAATGTACGGCCCGGACTCCTTGCTACGTCAAACACCACAGAACACATTCACTTTCGGAAAATTTCTTTCAGTTTTCACTTCAACATTGTGATTCATGGTGCCACTTACGCGGATGTTGTGGTGAGTCACTTGACCGTTTATGTGGAACATCACCTCATCACTGGAAACGAGTCAGCTGGTAAATTCGTCATCTTTTTCTGCTTCCTCGAAAAGTTCGCAAAATTCACTTGGCTGTAAATGTTGCAGCAGATAAACGCAAAATGGATTCTAATGTAATCGTTTGCCCAAAGTCTTCCACACTGTTGGATCGGAATGGTCCAGCTCGCGACTTGTTCTGGACTAAGAAGAAGCGCCTCTCGTGCACTCTCCACTGTTTCGACTGGAACAGCTTTACAGAGCCAAACTGTGTCCCTGAACTGTCGATACCACCCCATAATGCTTGTGAGGTGGTGGCTCTGTGTCTCTGGACCTACGCTGCTCATATTGCAACGCATAAAACGCTTTCTATTGAGAAGTCACCATTTTACAAACAGCCATCATCCTGCCACTTGATGAATGACAAGTAAAGCTACAATTACATGAACGAAACTTCAAAATATTCTTTTTCATTGGTTATTCGCACAAAAAGTTGGGTGTTATATATTTGAAGCTATAACACGTCAAACCGCGATGAAACTTGGTAATAATCTGTGATTAAGCACAATAAAAGACTTCCAGTTAAAAAATGTGGGCGTGGTTCGTTATTGCCCTTATTTGCAGATCGGCTTAGTTAAAAATACAACGAGGAATATAATATAAACTCATTTATATATTGATAATTTAAAAATGTGTCTATAGTCGAGTGTTATAGCCTCTGAGGTACTTTTTCAAGGTTGGAAACGAATGGAAAGAAGATTACGGCTTAACAGCACGTCGAGGTCCTTAGATGTGCGGAAGGAGAGCGGATGTGTCCATTTTGGAAGAACCATCCCACTGTTTTGCGTAAGCGGTTTAGGAAAACACAATAGACCCTACTTCCGCTGTTATCGGAGTCGTCCCCCCCTAACTGTCGAAGTTAGAGTGATGCGCAGCTTTGATGTACTCGTATGTATGGTCACCTTCGACACGATAAGTGCCGACAAATCCTGCTGGTATTAACTTATTTTATTCAGTCAAACTGTTTTGACGGGCCTGCTTTGGCCTTTACTGCCCGCTGTCTGCGGGACTGTATCTTCTACAATGTTCAGTTTCTTGTGCGTTGTATTGGTACAAGCTGCTACAAAGGGATCAGACTATGCATGTTGTGGATCGAATGTTCCAAAGTAAACGTCGTGCTATGAACCATATATGGATGCGCTTATCTAAGTACAAGCAACCACCTGACACCATATGGAAGGTACTGACGAAAGTAACACCTGGAGATTGCTTCCTGTACACAAATATACATATTTATCAAACTATGCACGTACTAGAGTTTGTGATATGAGACTACGTAGATGATGCATTTTGATACCCGCTGACTGTCCAGAGATGATATACGGTAATTTCCGAAACTTCGTGGAAATAAATAAGCGACTATTAATACAAGCAGCTTAAACATTGCAATGTTGATGGCACTATGAGACAAAAAAGTTGCATAATTAATTAGGAATAACAAATTGTCTCGGACTGCAATGAAATCCTTTTCATTTAATTATGCCAAGAGTGATACTGAGGCTTTTTAAACATCTCATCAAATGTACCTGATGCATGTAAAGTGAATCTGTGTGGTATATGTTCATCTTAGGACATTGTCTTACTGACATTTTATCATCCAATAACGTGCGCTATCAAACCAATCACCCACTACAGCATTCTGAAAGCGAGTAGCTAAATAACACAAGCAGCTTTTGTCGATATATGCGTGTTAAAAATGACACTTGAAAGACGCTGTATACGTAACACCTTTGCCAAATACATTGATTGAACTCCGGGATCGCATCACTGGTGCTATGGTGAACATGCGTGTTGGACGGGGACATGCTTGTACGTGTAGGAATCGAACTTATCTACCGCATATACAGTAAAGAGCCAAAGAAACTGGTACACCTGCCTTATATCGGGTAGGCACGCAGAAGTACCGCAACACGACATGGCATGAACTTGGCTAGTGTCGGAAGTAGTCCTCACACCGTGAGTCCTGCGGGGCTGGCCATAAATCCGTAACAATACGAGGGGGTGGAGATCTTTTCTGAACAACACCTAGCAAGGCATCGCAGAAATGTTCAATATCGTGCATGTTTGGGGAGTTTGGTGGCCAGCGGAAGTGTTTAAACTGAGAAGACTGGTCCTGGAGCCATTCTGTAATAATTATGGATGTGTGTGTGGTGCCGCATTGTCTTGCTGGAACTGCCCAAGTCCGTCGGGATGCACAATGGACGTGAATGGATCAGGTGATCAGACCGGATACTTACGTACGTGTCATCTATCACAGTCGTATCTAAACGTATCAGCTGTTTCATATCACTCCAAATGCATACGCCTCCTAACATTACACAGCCTCTACCAGCTTGAACACTCCTCTGCTGACATGTAGGGTTCATGGGTTCTTAAGGTTGTCTACATACCCGTACACGTCCGTCCGCTCGGTATAATTTCAAGCGAGACTCATCCAACCAGGCAACACGTTAACAGTGTCGGCTTTTATGGGGCCAGGCGAGGAGGCAAGCTTTGTGTCGTGCAGTCATCAAGGGTACACGAGTGGGCTTCAGCTCCGAAAGCCCGTATCGATGACATTTCGCTGAAAGGTTCGCACGCTGATGACCCAGCAGTGAAATCTGCAGCAATTTGCGGGATGGTTGCACTTCTGTCACGTTGAACGTTTCTCTTCAGTCGTCGTTAGCCCCGTTATTGCAGGATCTTTTCCCGATTGCAGCGATATTGGAGATTTGATGTTTTACCGGATTCCTGATATCCACGGTGCGCTCGTGAAATGGTCATACGGGGAAACCGCCACTTCATCGCTGCCTCGGAGATGCTGTGTCCCATCGCTCGTGCGTCGACTATAGCACCACTTTCAAACTCACTTAAATGTTGATAACCTGCCACTGTAGCAGCAGTAACCGATGTAACAAATCCGCCAGACACTTGTTGCCTTATGATTATAGGCAGCCGGCCGTTGTAGCCGAGCGGTTCTAGGCGCTTCAGTCTGGAACCGCGCGACCGCTACGGTCGCAGGTTCGAATCCTGCCTCGGGCATGGATATGTGTGATGTCCTTAGGTTGGTTAGTTCTAAGTTCTAGGGGACTGATGACCTCCGATGTTAAGTCCCATAGTGCTTAGAGCCATTTGAACAACTTTTTGATTATAGGCGTGTCCAACCACAGCGCCGTATTCTGCCTGTTTACATATTCCTGTATTGAATATACATGCCTATAGCATTTTCTTTGGTACTTCAGTGTATGTAGAGAGCAGATGAAACATTTGCAGTGTCTAGTAACAAACTTGAAAATGTGTTTTTTCATGCATTGCATTATAAGGTATTTTTAGTAATGTTTAAATGAATAATTTGCGATGACCCTGTGATTAGCTAAAAGCAGGACTTATAACTTAAAGCTCGACATTTTCGGAACGTCACTGTGCTCATATCTTCAAAGCCGAATTTTCTCGAGCATTTTTGTGAAAACAGGATCAAAAACAGCCAGTGT
The DNA here is from genome assembly GCF_021461395.2 of Schistocerca americana. Lineage (NCBI taxonomy): Eukaryota > Metazoa > Arthropoda > Insecta > Orthoptera > Acrididae > Schistocerca > Schistocerca americana. The sequence goes on from NC_060122.1 coordinate 202,508,795, forward strand.
TTGAAGTTTCCGTGTGAGGATTTTAGACTTGGACACGTCACTGTCCCAGCGATATCACTACGACGGTCATTCGTAGACACTTTTCGGTTTGACACCCAGAGGAGAGCAGTTTTAATGTCCGCTAGCAGTGAGAGGGGCGTAGCCCGGTGCCCGCGGCGCCGCTATCGGGCGGTTGGCGTGGCAGCGGGCTGGCTGCGCAGTCCATTGTGGGGCGAGACAAAGGCGCCTGATAACCAAGGATTGCCGCGGCCCATCAGCCGCGACCCCCTGACTTATCGTAGTTTACCAGCCGCCCGTCCGACCGGCCGCCTCTCTCGTTCTCACAACCCCACAATAGCTTCACCTGCTACCTCGGACGTTCTTGCAGTATATCGGCTGCCAATTTTCGCTAGTATTGTCATTGAGACAATTCCCACTGAAAAGGGGATGCTAGTAATCCAACGCCACTTGCTAGAGGTGTTTCAGCGTTAGGAAGTTTTTCTGGTAGTCTTTGTCTATAGTGTAGCGTCGTACGGGAGTGATACGTGGACGATTAGGGGAAAAGAATAGAAGATTTTGGAGCGTGGTGCTACAGAAGAATGTTGGAAATTAATAAATGGATAGTTTAACTAATGAGAAGGAATTGGGTACAAAAGAAATTTATGGCATAACTTTACTAGAAGAATGGATCGGTTGATAGGACGAACTCAGCCATTAAGGTTGGCTCTGAGCACTATGGGACTTAACATCTGTGGTCATCAGTCCCCTAGAACTTAGAACTACTTAAACCTAACTAACCTAAGGACATCACACACATCCATGCCCGAAGCAGGATTCGAACCTGCGACCGTAGCAGTCGTGCGGTTCCGGACTGAGCGCCTGAAGCCATGAAGGAATCGTGTTTCGTAATAGAGGGAAGTTTGGGGCTAAAACTTTTAGCCAGAAGCCAAGAGGTGGAGCAGATTCAATTGGATGTAGGTTGCAGTAATTACCCAGAGTTGAAGATGCTTGCATGGGACAGAATAGTTTGGAGAGCTACATCATGTCGGAGTAGCTTGGAGAGCTGTATCAAATCAGTCTTCAGACTGTAGACAACCAAACATGGAAGCGCTATCGATTTCCATTTTAAAACGCAATTTGCTGCTTATTGTGATTTTCGCAGTAACGCTTAGTAGTTGACATGGTTGTTCATAAGTGGCCCCGCTATTCCAGGAGACAAGTGTAGAAACATACAGGTAAGAGACACACACAATAACACACATTACTGGTGCTCAACATTGGCACCACTTTTGATACAACAAACGTCAGTACTGAATTTGCCCGAGAAGGCGCAAAGACAGCAGCATGCATTAGAAAAATGTTCATAGGGATACCTATCTGCTGGCGCGAACTAATTAGGTGCAACAATACTGTGTGTGGGTAAGGGTACCTTTGGCATCACTATCACCACCACAAGTTTGAGGCGCCATGTCACAGATTGCGAGGCCTCTGCCGCCGGAGGTTCGAGTCCGCCCTCGGGCGTGGGTGTGTGCATTGTCCTCAGCATAAGTTAGTTGCAGTAGCAAGTCTAGTTAGATCCCTTAAGAATTCACACAAATTTGAATATTTTTTTAATCATTAGTTTCTCCCCTTCCCGGTCCGTTTTGCATACGGTGTGTGGGAAGAACAACGGCAGATAAAATTCCATAAACGCTCTAATTTGTCTGATTTGTCATCACTGTCACTTCGTTACTTCGCGAGACATATATGACAAGTAACATGAGGGCCTTTTCCTTCCTTTTTTTTTTTTTTTTTTTTTTCAAACACCAATTGGTCGCGAAATTCAAATTGCAGCGAAAAAAATGTTTTGTTTGATTTGGCTACACCTTCCACCTGCTTCTCTACACCGTCGTCACTGTGATTTACACGTTTGTTGTGGTGTGGTACAAATTTTCCATCACCCTCATCCTGTGATTCCCATCAATTCCCTTCGCTGGTGTGCAGCTGATTATCTGTCAAAACGCTGTCATATTCAGTAATGAGATGAAAATCACAGGGAGCCAAGACCTGATTGTAAGTGGGTGATCAGACATATGCCATCGAAAACGCTGCAGGAGTATCTCTGATGGATTTGAACTACAGACCGAGATTTTCTATCAAGAAGAAAACACATGACAGTTACGTTATGTGGGCTGCATGAAACTGTTTTCTAGGCTTCTGTACACGCTCACTGCACACTCAGAATTAAAGAGTGTGAGTGACGTAGTACAGAGGCTTACTAGAGACACTGCACAACACATCACCACAAAGCTTCACCGGATTTTCACTGTGGTTTTCGTTTTGTGACCAGTCCGTGGTTGAAAAAACAAATAGCACTAGCTGTTGGCAGACTCTTCTTTGAATGTACATTCTCGATATTTAACCACTGAACCTCTCCGTGATACAAAACATGCAGCCTGTACCGACTGCCACTGGAATTTGTTGAGCATCTGTGTAGTGCTTCACAGTTATTAAACCATCTAGTGACAAAAAGTGAAACTCTTCGTCGGATCTGTTCTATCACATCTCTTAAACCTATCTAATAAGGCAAATTATTGTTCAAACTTATTCATTGGTAGTAAATGCTGTTTTATGTTGCATGTTTATTATTTCTTGGTAAATGGAAGTTCAGTATTAACTGTTTTCCTGGATCACATGTAGAACGTTCTGTACTGTAGTTATTTATCGTTTTGATGTGCATAACCGATTATTGAATTTACTAACACTGTGGCCAAAATTCCCATTGTTTTGAACAGATGTTAACAAAAAGATCAAATATCATTTTTGGCTGTTATTATTATTCCTCGTACCTTGAGTCTGGAAATTGTGTTTGTATTTAGCACATTTGTTTTCCAGAAACTAATTCCTCAGCTAAGAAATAAGTGCACATACGCATATATGTAAGTAAAAGACACTGCCTTTTAGAAACTGAAGACACAATTCTAATTGCACAATGCTAATTATATTTTGTTTCCAACTTTCTTTTTTTATTAATGCCACTTCAGCTGAGCGTCAACAGTAATTCCCAGAAGTTTCATGCTGATTGCGCATTCTTTAAAGGTACCATCTACATTTAATTAAACTATGTCACTATTTCATATTAAAATAAAGTTCAAGACAGTTTTTGCTTTACTTTTATTCTAACTTTATTACATACTGACCGACTGAAAACTTTGTATTTGATCTGTGCCAATAAGGCGGCCACAACTTTACAGCAACTCCTCTTTTGACGTTTCAAAGAACTACACAAAACAGTGGATTACCTGGAATTTGTGTGAACGCTGTATTTTAGTTACTAATTTCAGAGAGCATGACTGAATAGAAATAACTGAATGATTTCTCAAGGAATCAGTATTCATATGATATGAGAACCATCAGTAACATCAGCAAAATTTTTAGAATAGCTTCATATGGATGTTGGTGTTGTTGTTGTCTTTGTGGTCCTCTCCAACGAATAATTTCTTACGGCTCTCTAGGCTAGTCTGTTCTGTGCAAGTGTTTTCTCTGTGTAACTACTGAGGGCTAATTCCATTTGAGCCTGACATTTTGAGATACCCAGGTGTTCTGCCGAATATTATATTTCGGCAATTTGAGTCGTTGTCTTCTTCAGGTGCTACCTGAGACTCTTCACTCCAGTCAAACTTTTGTGTCTCTCCACAATTTTTACAAGCCCTCCAATAGCAAATTAAGTATTATTTGATGCCTGAAGAAGTTCCCCATCAACTAGCCTTACAGTTACCATGTGCTATTATTATCAGTCAGGCAGCAGTAGCCGACCGAGACAGACGCAGCAATAGGGTTCCAACTGGTTCAAATGGGTCTGAGCACTATGCGACTTAACTTCTGAGGTCATCAGTCGCCTAGAACTTAGAACTAATTAAACCTAACTAACCTAAGGACGTCACACACATCCATGCCCGTGGCGGGATTCGAACCTGCGACCGTAGCGGTCGCTCGGTTCCAGACTGTAGCGCCTAGAACCGCACGGCCACTCCGGCCAGCGCAGCAACAGGGAAGTGACCGCTTTTGTGTCATTTACGAGTTCCTAACCAGGAGCGAATTTTATTGTATCATCTTTATGCTTTAATAGTTTAGTTTATTGAGTTTCTGCGTGTAAATTTAATATCTAACAGCCACTGTTGTCGCGTTTTCGTTTGCGTCGGAAAGTAAACCGATTTTGTGACACATTGCAATCAGGGTCAAATTATTTAGTTTCACTTGAGTACTTCGCTAGTTAGTTTTTCGAATATCTGCATATTACTAGATACAGTTCATGCGTTTCTGTCAGGGTCTAGAGTAGAGTTGCGCAGCACGTGCCGATAGTCCGTTTATCTGCATAGTTTGGTTTCCACGGTCTTTAGTATGGACAGGGACTGCGACGTGTGCGGATGCGAGCTGAGTTGGTGACACTTCGCTCTCAGCTCCAGGCTGTGATGGCTTCAGTTACACAGCTTGAGGCTGCAGTGGATGGGCACCACTGTTGTGGGCCAGCCGTGGGGATCCAACGGACGTCCAGGGGATTTCGGATCGATTCCGTATTTCTGGATTTCTGGAAGACACTTGACACTGTACCACACAAGCGGCTCGTAGTGAAATTGCGTGCTTATGTAATATCGTTTCAGTTATGTGACCGGATTTGTGATTTCCTGTCAGAGAGGTCACAGTCAGTAGTAATTGACGGAAAGTCATCGAGTAAAACAGATGTGATTTCTAGAGTTCCCCATGGTAGTGTTATAGGCCGTTTGCTGTTCCTTATCTATATAAACGATTTTGGAGACGAGCAGCCGTATTCGGTTGTTTGCAGATAACGCTGTCGTTTATCGGGTAATAAAGTCATCAGAAGATAAAAACAAACTTCAAAACGATTTAGAAAAGATATCTGAATGGTGCGAAAAGTGGCAGATGACCCCAAATAACGAATAGTGTGAGGTCATCCACATGAGTGCTAAAAGGAACTCGTTAAACTTCGGTTACACGATAAATCACTCTAATCTAAAAGCCGTAAATTCAACTAAATACCTAGGTATTACAATTACGAACAACTTAAATTGGAAGGAACACACAGAAAATGTTGGGGGGAAGGCTAACCAAAGACCGCGTTTTATTGGCAGAAGACTTGGAAAATGTAACAGGCCTACCGAGGAGACTGCCTACACTACGCTTGTCCGTCCTGTATTAGAATACTGCTTCGCGGTGTGGGATCCTTACCACATACGACTGACGGAGTACATCGAAATAGTTCAGAGAAAGGCAGCACGTTTTCTATTACCTCTAAATATAGGAGAGAGTGTCACAGAAATTATGCAGGATTTGGACTGAAAATGATCAAAAGAAAGGCATTTTTCGTTGCGACGGAATCTTCTCACGAAATTCCAATCACCAACTTTCTCCTCCGAATGCGAAAATATTTATTTGACACCGACATACATAGGGCGGAACGATCTCCGCCATAAAATAAGGGAAATCATAGCTCGTACGGAAAGATATAGGTGTTCATTCTTTCCGCGCGCTGTACGAGATCTTAATAATAGAGAATTGTGAAAGTGGTTCGATGAACCCTCTGCCAGGCACTTGAATGTGATTTGCAGAGTATCCATGTGGAGTAGAGATCTTTCGTCCCAGACTCGATTCAGCACTTCGTTAATTAGCCGCTTTGCCAATGTAATCATCAAAATTTTACTGTAGTGTTATACAGGGTGAGTCACCTAACGTTACCGCTGGTTATATTTCGTAAACCACATCAAATACTGACGAATCGATTCCACAGACCGAACGTGAGGAGAGGGGCTAGTGTAATTGGTTAATACAAACCATAAAAAAATGCACGGAAGTATGTTTTTTAACACAAACCTACGTTTTTTTAAATGGAACCCCGTTAGTTTTGTTAGCACATCTGAACATATAAACAAATAAGTAATCAGTGCCGTTTGTTGCATTGTAAAATGTTAATTACATCCGGAGATATTGTAACTTAAAGTTGACGCTTGAGTACCACTCCCCCGATGTTCGATCGTATGTATCGGAGAGCACCGAATTACGTAGGGATCCAAAGGGAACGGTGATGGACCTTATGTACAGAAGAGACTGGAACAGCACATTACGTCCACATGCTAACACCTTTTTATTGGTCTTTTTCACTGACGCACATGTACATTACCATGAGGGGTACAGACGTTCAGAATTATTGAAAAGCTAAAATCCGAAGTGAATGAGGTAAAAAGAGAATGCTGAATGTGTGTATCTCATCGCTTTATTTAAATGGCTGCAGAACTTTCAGAACCTATGGTCTCAAGTATCAGATCATCTTATAATTAAACTCTCAATGAAAAAGTCAAGAGAAGCCACCGCTAAGTATGAATTATTTAAATATGGAAGCATTTCATTATTATACACATTCCTAAAGTTATTGCGTATGAACTGGTCAGGAGACGATATACGTGAGCGACAGACTACGGTAGTTGTCACCATAAGTTCAAAAAAATAAGGCGTTAAAAAATTTGGCAAATACCGAGGATTAAGCTTAATGAATTCGGCGTGTAAAATTTTTTGCCAACTTTATCCTAAATAAATTGCAACGACACTACGGAACTGTTATGTGAGAGAAGCAAATTGGCTTTCGAAAATAAGTGACATGTTGCGATGGCTTTCATTGAAATTGATAATACGAGAACATAGAGAATTTAATCTAGAAACACATGTTACTTTCGTCGACTTCAAAAAAGCTTTTAAGAAAAATCGCAGATGGTCATGTTCCCCAATAGCTTATCGAATATACATAATAAACTTACAGAAAAAAAAGGATTTTCATCAAGAAAGAAAACAGATCATCAGAACGGGGCGAAACCCTTGCTTGAGTATGATACCATTGTTCTTCTGTAATAAATTATGCAAGAACGGAGACAAAAGTCACATCGCTTCATTTATCTTCAGCGTTCTGTACACAATTTACAGATTATATGCAAGAAACACAACACCGACATCTACACCGATGAGAACGGAATCTATGGCCTTCAGTACAAAGTAACATCTGTCTGAAAAATAAAATTTTGCAAAGAATGAAAACATTAATTTATTTAGGCAATAAACTGTTCTTTCTGGAAGAAACAGAGTTAGCAGAAAAGTCTCCATTTATGTTAAAATAATGTTAGTCATTAGTCATCTAAGAAAACCTTCCCTAGGTCAGAAGCATACCAGAACACGCCTTTGTATGACCTCAACAAGACTTACGTTATGGCGACAAAGCCTGGACAGTATAAGCAAAAACTAAAGATTTTGGGATGAGATAACTGAGACGAACAGCTTGCTACACCAAATAGGACCACCAAAAGAATGAAGATGAGTTGAGGGAACTTGAACTGGAACACGTCAGACATTTTATACTACAGAAACAAATGTAAAAAACATCTACAACGATTGAGTTCAAAAAGGATTTTAAAAAATCGGGGCTACAGCCTCCCCCCCCCCGTCCCCTCTATCGCAATCGGTGTAAATTCGTTAGCTCGCGTAATGGAAAGATGGCAGGAGAACTTCATGACGAGACCGTAACAGGCCAGGAGTCCTAACCCTCTGCAGGAAGAAGATGAAGAAGAAGAAGAAGAAGAAGAAGAAGAAGAGAAAAACAGTAGTGGAAGCGCTGAGGAGAAGGAATAGGCCAAGAAAAAACTATTAGCACAAAGACCAGAAAGATTAATCATGAGTGCTATATTAATAATGACAATAAAGTCGATATTACAAAAGATGTGGGCACGAACGTTTTCATTATGCTATAATCGTCCGTTCCTGTTGTGCCCGTAACACTTGCAGTCGCCCTTTATTGATAAATTTGTGTAACCATTTGGAAGAATTACGTAACCTTGCTGTGGCACTCAGGTATATTAAAATTGCATGGAAATTGTAGGGGGGAAGTCGTTGCACAAAACGGCCCACAGCGAGCAAAGTGCTAAAGCCTTTTCGTGATGACATTAAATGGGAGCCATTGCCGTTCTGATTCATTCCGCCGATAGCTGCCGAAGCGGCAAAGATAGCAGACCTCGATAAGTACCGCGATTTCTGTATCGGTTGTCGATAACGCCGGTCCACCCTCGCAACTGCGGCTCGTACGCGACCAGCTGTACACTTCACGCTTGACAGCTCTTCTCTGATCGCATCAAGGTTCAGTCGTATATAGCGGACGGTATTAAACAGAGAGGCATTTTAAGACATCCCCGAGACTAACATTCTAGGGAGAACTTAATTAACGTATAGAACTGCTCGTGAAAACATCTGTAGGAAAATGCTCTGTGACTTCGACTGGGCTAATCGATTTTGATCAAACTTCTCGCAAATTAACGATACAATTCAAGGCTGCGAAACAATTTCACACTAGTATTTATGCATTTTTAGAAGAATAATCATGTGTTTAACATGATCTGAATAGGGCCATTACGCGTTCCCTTACATCGGAGCAGGGATTCACACATAGATTACCTTCATTACATGAAAGTTTCTTAAGAAATAACAATTTTACTATGACAAATAGTATGAAAATGTTAATATTGGCAGTATTTGTGTTACTGCAGTTTCTTCCACTAATAATAATAATAATAATATTAATATTAATAATAATAATAATGACTGTGGCAGATATAAAAAAATTTACAGCTGTGCAAGACTGACGTTTTCTTATATAGAGAATTCTGGGGAAAGGAAACTTGTGGAGACTGCACCAACTAAAAATACTGGAGAAAGAAGATTTGACTGGAGAGAAGGATGTACAGAGATAGCAGTTTACAAAGAGAAAACCCTGCCAAATAATGTTTCTGTCGGAGAAATCGCAGTACAAATATGTATTTAGATCTTGCGTCATGAAACTGACAGGGCATAAATGTTAGAGAAAATGCTAAATACACTGAATAAGCATTAATTGTAACTAATGTATACGATGTACACAAATAAAGGAAGCCATAAAAATAGTGTGGAAACAGATGGTCTGTTTAGTTGTGTGGAAGACATTTACACTTCATCTAAAAATCTTTGACCTACCCACTGTATGGAGAGTGTATCAGTGTAAATAGCTAAAGACGACACACGTAAAAGTTTGCAAAGACAGACACTAGAACTTTCCACTAAAAGTGCGATGACGATTCCCCAGTAACGTCAGTGCGAAATACGATGGTTTGAACTTAAATAGTGGCAACTATTTATTCACAACAGATCAAAATATTTACATGTTTGCATCTGTTACTGTCCTCCAAAGTAGTCAACAGCGTTGTGTAGAACCCATTGCCAGCGATGTGGAAGGCGTAGTATACCGTTAGCAGAGCCTGTTCTGTTTGATGGTGCGAATGGAGCAGTCTACTGCCTATCGAATCTCTGGAACAGTTTTGAAGCGAATGCCACGAAGTGGATCCTTCATCTTCGGAATCAGATCAAAGTCACTAGGACTTAAGTCCGGAGAGAATGGTGGATGGTACAGTACTTCCCAGTCGCATCGACGGAACAGAGCAGCCACCGAGCGAGGTGGCGCAGTGGTTAGCACACTGGACTCGCATTCGAGAGGACGACGGTTCAATCCCACGTCAGGCCATCCTGATTTAGGTTTTCCGTGATTTCCCTAAATCGCTCCAGGCAAATGCCGGGATGGTTCCTCTGAAAGGGCACGACCGACTTCCTTCCCTGTCCTTCCCTAATCCGATGAGACCGATGACCTCGCTGTTTGGTCTCTTCCCCCAAAACCAACCAACCAACCGGAACAGAGCTGCGCCCGCACATTGTCATGTAAAATGATGGGTGGGTTATGCAGAAAGTGTCGCCGCTTCTTTCGCAAAGCTGGTCGCAGGTGATGCACCAAAAACGAACAGCAATACTGTGCATTGACGGTCTGGCGTGGAGGAACGTAATGCGTTAGGATAACACCATCAAAGTCGTACACGAGAATCACCATAACTTTCACCATACTGGGGCTCTGACGATCTTTCGACATTCGCGGCAACCCATAATGACGCCATTCGTTGGATTGGCGTTTCAGTTTTGGCTTCGTGGCATTCGCTTCAGAACTGTTCCAGAGATTCTACAGGCAGTAGACCGTTCCATTCGCACCATCAACAGAACATGCTCTGCTAACGGCATACAACGCCTTCCACATCACTGGTAAGAAGTGGTTCTACACAATTCTGGTGACTATTTTGAAGGTCAGTAACAGGGGCAAACATGTAAATCTTTTGTATCGGTTGTGAATAAATAGCTGTCACTATTTCAGTTTCAACCCTCATATTTTCCTAATTAGTACCTTGGTATTTTCGTACCACGTACGAAACATTATCCACATTAGTACCTCGGCCTCCAAGATCACCTTACTATTCCAGATTTTTCTATATGGGGTCATGAAACCTTTTTATTGACTTATTGGTTTTCGCAACGTGCCATTAAGTCATCCAAACACAGGAAATGTTATATTACAATTGGTTTTGCAGTTCAGGGTGGCATTATTTTAAGCCATACCCAGGCTTGACGTAACATACGATTAAGAAAGGACTCATTCGACATAAAACAAGTTTTACAATCAGAGTATACTAAAACGAGTAAAAAAGACTACTGTGGTAGTATACTACAAAAATACCACTCCCAACACAAGAAGAAATGATAAATCGTGTCATAAGTAACGTAAGCAGCATTACCGTTTATGCAATTTGTAGGCCCGTGGTCCAGGGGTAGCGACTTTGCTTCATAATCAAAACGTCTTCGGTCCCAGGTTCGAAACCCGCCGCTATTTAAGTTTCGATTAATAGTCAGCATTGGCGGCCGAAGACTTCCGGCATAATAAGTCACCCTCATTCTGCCAAAGGCCTTGTCAAAGGCGGCAGAGGTGCAGAAAGATGTTCAGGACACTGTCTTGCCCTAGGGGTGGGAAACTGCCCCTAAAGGCGGAGGAATGAGCAATAATCAACGGCATGAGGCTGCAGAAGGCAATGGAAACCACTCCATTAAAGACACGTAACGTGTATCAACAGGACATGTGGCCTGTGATTGAAGAAGTGTCATGATGATCTCTCCATTGGCAAAAGATTTCGGAATAGTCCCACATGCGGATCTCCGGGAGGGGCCTGCCAAGGGTAGGTTACCATGAGAAAAAGATTGAATAATCAACGAAAGGATAACGTTCTACAAGTCGGGGAGTGGAATGTCAGAAGCTTGAACGTGGTAGGGAAACTAGAACATCTAAAAATGCCTCTAAGTGCAATGGCTCGATCTAGATATAGTAGGCGTCAGTGAAGTGAAGTGGAAAGAAGGCAAGGATTTCTGGTCAGATGAATATAGGGTAATATCAACAGCAGCAGAAAATGGTGTACCGGGAGTAGAATTCGTCATGAATAGGAAGGTAGGGCAGAGAGCGTGTTGCTGTGAACCGTTCAGTCACAGGGTTGTTCTCATGAGAATCGACAGAAAACCAACAGCGAGAACGATAGTTCAGGTATAGATGCCAACGTCTCAAGCTGAGGATAAACAGAGTGTATGAGGATATCGAAAGGGTGATGCAGTATGTAAAACGGGATGGGGGACTGGAAATCATTTGTACTGGAACGAGGTGAAGGAAAGATTACAGGGGAATGTGGGCTTGGCACAAGGAATGAGAGAGGAGAAAGACTAATTGAGTTCTCTAAAAAGTTTTAGCTAGTAATGGAGAATACTCGCTCAAGAATCACAAGACGAGGAGGTAAACTTGGAAAAAACCGGGTGATACGGGAAGATTTCAGTTAGATTACATCATGGTCAGTCAGAGTTCCGAAATCAGATAATGGATAGTAAGCCGTACCCAGGAGAAGATACGGATTCAGATCACAATATAGCAGTGATGAAGAGTAGGCTGAAGTTTAAGACAGTAGCCAGGAAGAATCAATACGCAAAGACGTGGGATGTGGAAGTATTAAGGAATGACGAGATACGGTTGAACTTCTCTAAGGCTATAGATATAGCAATAAGGAATAGCTCAGTAGGCAGTACAGTTGAAAAAGGGCTATCACTGAAGTTGGGAAGGAAAACACAGGTACAAAGAAGGTAACTGCGAAGAAATCATGGGTAACCGAAGACGGAAGTACAAAAATGATCCGGGAACCTCAGGAATACAGAGAGTCACTGACGAATGAAATAAATAGGAAGTGCAGGGAAGCTAAGACGAAATGACTGCAGGAAATGTGTGAAGACATCAAAAAAGAAATGATTATCGGAACGACAGACTCAGCATACTGTAAATTCAAAACAACCTACATTAATCGTGGAACGGGAATTCCACTGTTAAATGCAGAGGAGAGAGCGGATAGGTGGAAAGAATACATTGAAAGCCTCTACGAGGAGGAAGATTCGTCTGTGTTCATTTAGAAGAGGTAGGGGATCCAGTATTAGAATCAGAATTTAAAAGATCGTTGGAGGACTTAAGATCAAATGAGGCAGAAGGGTTAGATAACATCCCATCAGAATTTCTAAAATCATTGGGGGGATGTGGCAACAAAACGAGTATTCACATTGGTGTGTAGGATGTATGAGTCTGTCGACATACCATCTGACTTTCGGAAAAGCGTCATCCACACGATTCCGAAGACGGCAAGAGCTGACAAGTGTGAGAACTATCGCACAATCAGCTTAACAGCTCATGCATCCAAGTTGCTTGCAAGAATAATATTCAGAATAATGGGAAAGAAAATTGAAGATACGCTAGATGACGATCAATTTGGACTTGAAGAACGGTAAAGGCACGAAAGAGTCAATTCTGACGTCGCAGTTAATCATGGAAGCAAGACTAAAGAAAAATCAAGACACGTTCATAGGATTTGTCGACCTGGAAAAAGCCTTCGATAATGTGAAATGGTGCTAGATTTTCGAAATTCCGAAAAAAATAGGGGTAACCTATAGGGAAACACGGGTCATATACAATATGTACAACAGCCAAGAGGGAATAATAAGAGTGAACGACCGAGAACGAAGTGCTCGTATTAAAAAGGGTGTCAGACAAGGATGATGACTTTCGCCCCTATTTTTCAGACTGTACATCGAGGAAGCAATGATGGTAATAAAAGAAAGTTTCAGAAGTGGAATTAAAATTCTAGGTGAAAGGATATCGATGATACGATTCGCTGATGACATTGCTATCCTGAGCGAAAGTGAAGAACTACACGATCTGCTCAACGGAATGATCAGTCTTATGAGTACAGAGTATGGATTGAGAGTAAATCGAAGAAAGACGAAGGTAATGAGAAGTAGTAGAAATGAGAACAGCGAGAAACTTAATATCAGAATTGATGGTCACGGAGTAGATGAAGTTTAGGTATTCTGCTACCTAGGCAGTAAAATAACCAATGACGGATGGGACAAGGAGGACATCAAAAGCAGACTAACAATGGCAAGAGGGGCATTCCTGGCCAAGAGATGCCTACTAATGTCAAATATCGGCCTTAATTTGAGGAAGAAATTTCTGAGAATGTGTGTCTGGAGTACAGCATTGTATGGTAGTGAACCATGGACTGTGAGAACACCAGAACAGAAGAGAATCTATGCATTTGAGATGTGGTATAGACGAATGTTGAAAATCAGGCGGTGTGGTAAGGTGAGGAATGAAGAGGTTCTGCGCAGAATCGGAGAGGAATGGATTATGTGGAAAACATTGATAAGGAGAAGGTACACGATGACAGCACATCTTTTAAGACACGAGGGAATGACTTCCATGCTACTAGTGGGAATTGTAGAGTGCAAAAACTGTGGAGGAAGACAGAGATTGGAATATATCCAGCAAGTAATTGAGGACGTAGTTTGCAAGTACCCGATAAGTCACACAAATCTGAAGGCTGTAAATTCAACTAAATACTTAGGAATTACCGTTACAAATAACCTAAATAGGAACGATCACATAGATAATGTTGTGGATAGAGCAAACCAAAGGCTGCGATTAAGTGGCAGAACACTTAGAAGTAGCAACAGAACTACTAAAGAGACTGCTTAGACTATACTTGTCCGCCCTGTTCTGGAGTATTGCTGTGCGGTGTGGGATCCGCATCAGGTGGAACTGACGGATGAGACTGGAAAAGTTCAAAGAAGGTCAGCTCGTTTTGTATTACCGCGAAATAGGGGAGATAGTGCCACAGACATGACACTTGTATTGGAGTGGCAATCATTAAAACAAAAATGTTTTTCGTTGTGACGGGATCTTCTCATGATATTCCATTCATAATTTTTTTCTCCGTTTGCGAAAACATGCTGTTGGCAACCACCTACATCGGGAGAAATGATAATCGCGATAAAATAAGAGAAATCAGGGCTCGCACAGAAAATGTAAGAGCTCGTTTTTCTCGCACGCCGTTCGAGGGTGGAACGGTAAAGAGACAGCTTGAAGGTGGTTCACTGAACAATCTTCCAGGCACTTAATTGTGAATAGCAAAGTAATCACGTAGATGTAGATGTACTGCGGGATGAAGAGGTTAACGGAGGAGAGGAATTCGTGGCGGGCTGCATCAAACCAGTCAGAAGGCCGATGACAAAAGAGCACCAACAAATCTTCTCAAGAATTACGGGGTTCATCGGGAGTGATTACAATAATTTTTAACTTATTGCAGGAACTAGTGCAGCATCGCATCGAAATGGAAGACACGTGGATCTCATCCTTTAAGGGTTACGAGGTTGCAATAAATTGTAAAATGTGAAATGTGAAATGATGAAATAGTACTGTATTTCATCTTGCAATGAATTTAAATTGTGCTCAACTAGATTGGGACGTTACTGAAAAGCTTACATGTAAAACGTAGGGTGACCCAGAAGTTCGTTAACTTTTGAAATATCAATTCTCACAGAATATTGTAGGTAGAGATCTAGAAATAGACACACATACTTGAAACATGAGATTTATTGGGGCCAAAAAAATCGCACAAAATTACCAACAGTTGGCACTTAATGTGATGCTAAAGCAAAATTAGCATAAGAATTGATTTTTAGCAAGGGCGATGGTCGTTACAACAAGTACTCAACATGTCGGCCGTCATTCATCAACAATAGCTGTAGCTAAGAGACAATGTTGTGCATAGCACTCTACAGCATATCGTTGTGGAGTGTAACGCGATCCTGCATGAAAGTCTTACCTTCCAGCAGGTGTGTATCAGCCAGACTAGCGATGATGCGATTCTGTAACATATCGGTGTAACTTGCGCCCGTCACACTGACAGTTGGAATAGAAGCACGCCGCATTTCCACACAGAAAAAGAGTCCGATCATGACTGACGCGGTAAATGCACACCACACTATGACTTTATCCTCATGCAATGGGGTTTCTACCACAGGTCTTTGATTTTCGGCAGCCCGAATGCCGCAGTTGTGGGTGTTGACAGACCCTCGGAGTGTGAAATGGCCTTCGTCGGTGCACAGCACAACAGACAACCGATCATCGTCTTCCCCCATTTTGTAATGTGCCCACACCTCAAATGCTCCCCGCGCTACAAAATCGGTGGCTAATAGTTCATTACAGATAATTTTACACATGATTCTCGTGTGTCGCCACTATCGTATTGATATGTAGTGCCATCTTTTGGCCAGTTTTTGCACTCGTTTTGATTCAATAAAACCCCATGTCATTTCAGGCATGTGTGTCAGATTTTTACTTCCCTACCTACATTATTCCGTGAACGGGTGCGTTTTAAGATGTTATCGGGCTTCTGGGTCACTCTGTACATTTGTACTAAATTGTACAATAATTCATACCGAAGACAGAATTGATACGTAACAACAGTTTCGCAATTATCTTGCAAAAGTTTCCTTTGCGGATGCTTGTTTATTTGGAACTGTTTGCTTCATTTGCCGAATAACTGTAGATGTGTTAGTTCAGATATAATATTACAAACCGTATTATGTTTGAATACGACAGAGTAAACACGTAAAAAATCGTCAGTGTATTGGCTGGTAAACGCAAAGTACCTGACCCTGAAACAGTTCTCCAAAGTAGGGGCTCGTTTAGTGTCAGTGAAAAATGATCTGCATGTACGTAGGTCAATTGTCTGCAGGATACTTTGCAGTTGTGTAGTGGCTCATACTGGTCAGGCAGTCAGAACTTTGTGTGTCACGTCAGCGCTGAAAACGATTATAGTAACCAAGCAACTTGACACCTGCGGAACATTGGCTATCTTATTAGATATAAGCACATGACGATTTTCGCTTTCGCCTCCAAGTACTGGAACAGTGTTATAAGGGAACCCGTCTAAATTAAAGTGATGCATGCATTTATGAACGTGAGCCGATGGTTTTCTTTCGTGTGTTGCCAGGAATCCGGAATCTTGCTTTCACTAGTGAAAGAGCTTATATTGGAAGAGTTTACTCCCTCGCGTTTCCAATTCGTGCTCTAAACCGCACTGAATGGACCTTTTTAATCACCAGCTTCTGTCACTTCGTACCAGTAACTTACATTCATCGTTTTAAATGAGAATCGCATAAAACGTAGTGAATGTAAGAATTTTTTCTGATTGGCAGAATAGTTCATTTTCTCTCTCTAACGCAAAGAAAAAAGGAATATAGACTCAAATGGACAGTGATATATTTCGGGTAAGTTTGAGTAGCTATTTATACTTTACCAGCAAGCAGTGAACACTTTGAGTCTGGAAGCTTTGGTAGCGCCGGCTCTTGCGCAGCGGTGGCAGCGAACAGAGTGGGGGCGGTCTGTCCTTGTGGAAGCTGATACTTTACATAAACCCAACTTTCAAACCCGTAAAGTAAAGGCCAACTTCCGCCGGAGCCAACTTGTAAGTCAAGTCAAAGACGAGTGATTAACAAGAATTCCCTTAATCAATAAATCATTAAACTTGTACAAATTGAGGCAACAGGAGACTGCGGAGAATCTAAAATTTCCTCTCATTCTCCTTTTTTACATCGGAGGCTATTCACAGACCGAGAAACTTAGCGGCTGATTTTTTCTGAATTTATGAGCCTAAGTAGGAACGTTCCTCTTTAATCCGATGTAGAGTCATTTCTATGGCTGAGTGGTTAATAAGGCAAAGATATGGGAGGCAAATAAAGCTGTTTTGTCCACGGAGTGCCGTTAATAACCAAAGAAAATGAACATATAATTCTTTGAGTATTAGTACCAAAAAATCTGCTAATTTAAATACTTTCATACTGTAACATTATGGAAACAAGGGCGCAAAGAGTGTTGATTTCACGTTTCACTGTAAAACTCTGTGGAAATAGCAAAGCATTCTTGCTGCTATAAATATCATCAGAAAATATAATTATTTCCCGTTTGTCGCTCGCTGTTTTTATTATCTCAAACAGAACGGTTTCTGGCAGTGTCGTCCAGCTCCAGATAATTTCTCGTCGATTCACAGTAATCAGTCTTAACAGAACACTATCAGTTTCACTGTCACCTACTGATAGTGTTGCGTTGAGAGTGGATATTCTGTCCCTAAGAGAAATTATCAAGATGGGAGGCACTGCCAAAAACTGGCCAGTTTGAGAAGAAAAATAGTGAGCGGCGGATACAAATAAGGGTGGTGGATAACTCCTTGCTAACAAATATGTCCAGTTCTGATTAATTAAATTATTTGTCACTTACTAACATTTAGTTTTCACGACTATTATTAGTCGGTTTGGAACTTGTAGCGTATTATTCTTTGAGGCAACAAAGGTTCTAAATTTTACGATTCAGTTTTCTCAGTTGTCATATTTCAGTCCGTCATATTACTTGACGGAAAGAATATAATTCAATATTTGGAAAATACTGCTTTCAGTGCTTTTTTAATAAACTCCTACATCTTATCTCCAGATTTTCCATGGCTCGCAGTTACTTCACGAAGTCGAAATGTTCTTTACATTACCCGCCTTATTGCTCAAACATTTTTAAATATGGTACCCTCAAGTTCATTTATGTATATTTTATCCGAAATCCTGTCTTCACAGAAGTAAATTTTATTAGTAATGTTTTTCTACTTTTCTTTCGAGACGGAATACATGTATTCCTTTGTAGAATCTGGTCACTCTACACTGGAAGATTTCTGTTTGCAATTACTTGCCGCTTCCATTTGCTTCAATAAACCGTCTTATATCCAAGTAACCAATAGTTTTTTTGAAAGTAGATGATGCAACTGAGACCATTTTTGGATTTTCTGTTTGCTTATAAAGAGCTGAATCGCTCATAAACTGGGTCACATCTTGCGGAGCATATCATTAGCTTAGAAATATTTCGCGTTAGAAGAGGGAAAGAAGATTTCGTCAACATCGATGTCTTAGAAGACGGGGCAGGAGCTGCGCTAGCGGAACGACAGGAAGGGAAATGGACCTCACTACTGTACAAAGATACCTTCCCGCCATTTGCCTAACGCGATCTGGGGAAACAAAGGAAAACCTGAGACTCGATGGTCTGGAAGGGACCGAAACCGCTATCCTCTCAAATTTGGGGGAAAAAAACTGGCACTGCGTTTGCGGGGTACGGTGATTGATTTATTGTCAGGTATTATTTTTTTGTTTTTCACACAATCGCTTTTTATGATACAATCATAAAACGTGTGTCGCCCTATGGACACCTGTCCATCAAACTGCCAACCATTGCATTTCAACCGAAAACTGGTATGACTGTATCATGAAACAGTGATTGTGCCAAAAAATAAATAAATCCTTTGAAATACCAGTGCAGTCCCTTATCACTGCACTACGTTATTCGTCCGACTAAGTTACGCTAATTACAGAAACAGCAACGACACTGAGACTGTTCTCCTTTCCCAGTTCCCGTTCAGATCTTGTGTTAAGGACGATCGTATTTTTGACCGTTGACTATTTTTTCATTCATACACGAGTCGCCTCTCAGTGTTGCACTGCATGCGTCATGGGCACACCCTCGTGACTACGACCACGAACAAGCACCTCTTGATGTCCTCACTTCAGCTCGTCTCGAAAAATGCGTCAGCATTCCCCTCTTACGCAACCAAGAGTATGGACGACGTTAAATGCATGCTCTGCAGGTCTTGGCACTTTTGCTTGTAAGAGTATTACATTGTGAACGTGTTTTGTAACGTGAGAGGGTGTTATAGTTTTCCCTTATTGTTGTTAATCCCTTCTCTGAGACCTCTAAGTAATCTTTCGTTGCACAGTCTGCATTTCTGATGAAGCATATTATAGCTGAGTTTTTGAATAGAAGTATATAAATAATATTTTTCATATCCTTGGGGAACTTGTTACACAGTTTCATTACCTGATAGAAAACACTGTTTTGTATGTTTTGTTAGTTTTTCCTTCGTAATTACAATTCCAAACAGCCTCTTGTGGCTTGATTTTGTATAGAAGTATTAGTGAAACATTTATTAATATTTACCCCTATATGCACAACGGATTGGTAAAGCAAAAGTGCCCAGTTTCTTAAATAGTTCTTCACAATAAGCCCGACTAAAACTGTCAGTTATTATTCTTACCGCTCTCTTTGTCATTTGGAAAACTGTGTCCATGTTCTGTGCATCTCAACCCTCAACAGGATCCTATGCCTCAGAAATGAGTTTACGTGGGAATAGCGTCTCACCGAATAAATTGGCTGTGACGAATTGATGGTAGAACCGTAAACCATGCTGATGACATTCTTTTACCAGAATCTTAGTGTATTCATTCCGTGTAAATCGAAAATCACTATTTATTACTAAAAACTTTGTTTTGAATACACAGTCTACAGTTTCATCATGTACGTTAAATGTGACAGGATAGTTTCCTTCCTTCTTGTTCAAGTGCATGTTGTTTGTTTTCATTATGTTGAACGGTAAATTACTGCGCACTGTCAAACTGTAAACATTCTTAAGGGTTCCACTTGCATGTTCTGTTAGGAGCTAATGCTTTTTTTTTTTTTTTTTTTAATCAGTGAGTATGATGTTGCTGTCATCAGCCGTTTATATCGTATTATACTATCTGCAATGTCACTCATATGTATTAAGAACAGAAATGGACGCAATACACCACCTCATCACATACTTACGTAGACATAACGTGCTTAAGGAAAAGTACCACAACAGTGCTACAGGATATCCGGAAGACATTAATCTCGTTACTAGTACTAGAGAGAGTCGTAATAAGCCCACAAACCCACATCTCCTTTTAAGGAGGAGAAGTGTTTGTGTGTGTTTTTGTGTATGCTGGGTACTTCACGTACGATAGAAGTGCTTTTTCTGGAGCTGCATACAGGCAGAATCTCACAGTCTGATGGTGCTGCGCCCCATGTTTCTCGGACCTTGTGCCTGGTAATGTTAACAGTGTGTGTCCTGCATCGTCTATACTCCTTTATTGTTGTATACAGTGAAAGCTAGCTGCGTTTATTTTACTTTGAGGTACGATGTATTCGAGCTTGTTTGTGGAGACTTCCAGGCAGGTTAAGGAACAGTTGTCATGAATTTCAGTTTAAAGTTTTACAACAACTAACTTTCCGAATGAGAAACGCTGTCGAATGTTCCATCAACTATCAAATAGCCAACTGCCGTCGTGGTAACACGGCTTCCGTCAGATCACCGAAGTTAAGAGCTGTCGGGCTGAGCTAGCACTTGGATGGGTGACCACCTGGTCTGCCGAGTGCTGTTGCCGAGCGGAGTGCACTCAGCCTTTGTGAGGCAAACTGAGGGGCTACTTGATTGAGAAGTAGCGGCTCCGGTCTCGTAAACTGACATACGGCCGGGAGAGCGGTGTGCTGACCACAAGCCCCTCCATATCCGCATCCAGTGACGCCTGTTGTCTGAGGATGACACGGCGGCCAGTCGGTACCGTTGGGCCTTTCAAGGTCTGGCCGGACGGAGAGTAAGTATCAAATGCAGTTTCAGTTCATCATACGTTTAATTGTATTTTAGGCTCAGCAGTGAATGAATAAAATGCAACTGCTCACTTCAAAGTAATTCGATCCGCCTTTCACGAATTATCCCTAAAAAGTATACGTGGTTGCAGTATATATAAATTGCAAGTCTATAAGCTCGTACACGACTGAATATAAAATACAGTTCCTTACGAGGCTGTCAAATAATCTCTCGAAGAACTGTGCTGCACATGATTACTGTACATACTGCACATAGTGTCGTGATCTTAGAAAAGCTTAATATCCTACTGGCCATTAAAATTGCTACACCAAGAAGAAATGCAGATGATTAACGGGTATTCATTGGACAAATATATTATACTAGAACTGATATGTCATTACATTTTCACGCAGTTTGGGTGCATAGATCCTGAGAAATCAGTACCCAGAACAACCACCTCTGGCCGTAATAACGGCCATGATACGCCTGGGCATTGAGTCAGAGCTTGGATGGCGTGTACAGGTACAGTTGCCCATGCAGCTTCAACACGATACCACAGTTCATCAAGAGTAGTGACTGGCATATTGTGACGAGCCAGTTGCTCGGCCAGCATTGAACAGAGGTTTTCAATTGGTGAGAGATCTGGAGAATCTGCTGGCCAGGGCAACAGTCGAACATTTTCTGTATCCAGAAAGGCCCATAGAGGACCTGCAACATGCGGTGGTGCATTATCCTGCTGAAATGTAGGGTTTCGCAGGGATCGAGTGAAGGGTGGAGCCACGGGTCGAAACACATCTTAAATGTAACGTCCACTGTTCAAAGATCCGTCAATGCTTATAAGAGGTGAGCGACACGTGTAACCAATGCCACCCCATACAATCACGCCGGGTGATACGCCAGTATGGCGGTGACTAATACACGCTTCCAATGTGCGTTCACCACAATGTCGCCAAACACTGATGCGACCATCATAATGCTGTAAACAGAACTGGACTCATCCGAAAAAATGACGTTTTGCCATTCGTGCACCCAGATTCGTCGTTGAGTACACCATCGCAGGCGCTACTGTCTGTGATGCAGCGTCAGGGGTAACCGCAGCCATGGTCTCCGAGCTGACAGTGCATGCTGCTGCTAACGTTGTCGAACTGTTCGTGCAGATAGTTATTGTCTTGCAAACGTCCCCATCTGTTGACTCAGCGTTCGAGACGTGGCTGCACGATCCGTTACAGCCATGCGGATAAGATGCCTGTAATCTCGACTGCTAGTGAGACGAGGCCATTGATATCCAGCACTGCGTTCCGTATTACCCTCCTGAACCCAACGATTCCGTATTCTGCTTACAGTCGTTGGATCTCGACCAACGGAAGCAGCAATGTCGCGATATGATAAACCGCAATCGCGATAGGCTACAATCCGACCTTTATCAAAGTCGGGAACTTGATGGGACGCATTTCTCCTCCTTATACGAGGCATCACAACAACTCCGGTCAACTACTGTTTGTGTATGAGAAATCGGTTGGAAGCTTTCCTCATGTCAGCACGTTGTAGGTGTCGCCAATGGTGCCAACCTTGTGTGAATGCTCTGAAAAGCTAATCATTTGCATACCACAACATCATGTTCCTGTCGGTTAAATTTGGCGGATGTAGCACGTCATCTTTGTGGTGTAACAATTTTAATGGCCAGTAGTGTAAATTTTATTACGTTTCAGATTATAGCAAGGCAAATGACTGTGTTTCGTATGTAAGACAACTCGCCTGCGTATAGACAGAATCCAACTGGATACTATTCACTCCATCGAGACTGGTCGATCACGTCAAAAAGTGGTACACTTGACACGCCGCCAATGGGGCCGAGGGTCGAGGTGAACGAAATAATAGCAAACTTTACAACGCTAGTAATGGAAGAAACCCGAGTACGATTTAGAGGCTTAATTAAGCAATAAGGCGATCAGATGTCGGGGGAAGCGTCCAAGGGACTGTTTCAAAAAGAGATCGAAGAGGGCCGTAAGCAACATGAGTGAGTTCTACATCTACATCTACATCTACATTTATACTCCGCAAGCCACCCAAAGGTGTGTGGCGGAGGGCATTTTACGTGCCACTGTCATTACCTTCCTTTCCTGTTCCAGTCGCGTATGGTTCGCGGGAAGAACGACTGTCTGAAAGCCTCCGTGCGCGCTCTAATCTCTCTAATTTTACATTCGTGATCTCATCGGGAGGTATAAGTAGGGGGAAGCAATATATTCGATACCTCATCCAGAAACGCACCCTATCGAAACCTGGCGAGCAATCTACACCGCGATGCAGAGCGCCTCTCTTGCAGAGTCTGCCACTTGAGTTTATTAAACATCTCCGTAACGCTATCACGGTTACCAAATATCCCTGTGACGAAACGCGCCGCTCTTCTTTGGATCTTCTCTATCTCCTCCGTCAAACCGATCTGGTACGGATCCCACACTGATGAGCAATACTCAAGTATAGGTCGAACGAGAGTTTTGTAAGCCACCTCCTTTGTTGATGGACTACATTTTCTAAGCACTCTCCAAATGAATCTCAACCTGGTACCCGCCTTACCAACAATTAATTTTATATGATCATTCCACTTCAAATCGTTCCGCACGCATACTCCCAGATATTTTACAGAAGTAACTGCTACCAGCGTTTTTTCCGCTATCATATAATCATACAATAAAGGATCCTTCTTTCTATGTAATCGCAATACATTACATTTGTCTATGTTAAGGGACAGTTGCCACTCCCTGCACCAAGTGCCTATCCGCTGCAGATCTTCCTGCATTTCGCTACAATTTTCTAATGCTGCAACTTCTCTGTATACTACAGCATCATCCGCGAAAAGCCGCATGGAACTTCCGACACTATCTACTAGGTCATTTATATATATTGTGAAAAGCAATGGTCCCATAACACTCCCCTGTGGCACGCCAGAGGTTACTTTAACGTCTGTAGACGTCTCTCCATTGATAACAACATGCTGTGTTCTGTTTGCTAAAAACTCTTCAATCCAGCCACACAGCTGGTCTGATATTCCGTAGGCTCTTACTTTGTTTATCAGGCGACAGTGCGGAACTGTATCGAACGCCTTCCGGAAGTCAAGAAAAATAGCATCTACCTGGGAGCCTGTATCTAATATTTTCTGGGTCTCATGAACAAATAAAGCGAGTTGGGTCTCACACGATCGCTGTTTCCGGAATCCATGTTGATTCCTACATAGTAGATTCTGGGTTTCCAAAAAGGACATGATACTCGAGCAAAAAACATGTTCTAAAATTCTACAACAGATCGACGTCAGAGATATAGGTCTATAGTTTTGCGCAACTGCTCGACGACCCTTCTTGAAGACTGGGACTACCTGCTCTTTTCCAATCATTTGGAACCCTCTGTTCCTCTAGAGACTTGCGGTACACGGCTGTTAGAAGGGGGGCAAGTTCTTTCGCGTACTCCGTGTAGAATCGAATTGGTATCCCGTCAGGTCCAGTGGACTTTCCTCTATTGAGTGATTCCAGTTGCTTTTCTATTCCTTGGACACTTATTTCGATGTCAGCCATTTTTTCGTTTGTGCGAGGATTTAGAGAAGGAACTGCAGTGCGGTCTTCCTCTGTGAAACAGCTTTGGAAAAAGGTGTTTCGTATTTCAGCTTTACGCGTGTCATCCTCTGTTTCAATGCAATCATCATCCCGGAGTGTCTGGATATGCTGTTTCGAGCCACTTACTGATTTAACGTAAGACCAGAACTTCCTAGGATTTTCTGTCAAATCGGTACATAGAATTTTACTTTCGAATTCACTGAACGCTTCACGCATAGCCCTCCTTACGCTAACTTTGACATCGTTTAGCTTCTGTTTGTCTGAGAGGTTTCGGCTGCGTTTAAACTTTTAGTGAAGCTCTCTTTGCTTTCGCAGTAGTTTCCTAACTTTGTTGTTGTACCACGGTGGGTTTTTCCCGTCCCTCACAGTTTTACTCGGCACGTACCTGTCTGAAACGCATTTTACGATTGCCTTGAACTTTTTCCATAAACACTCAACATTGTCGGTATCGGAACAGAAATTTTCGTTTTGATCTGTTAGGTACTCTGAAATCTGCCTTCTATTACTCTTGCTAAACAGATAAACCTTCCTCCCTTTTTTTATATTCCTATTAACTTCCATATTCAGGGATGCTGCAACGGCCTTATGATCACTGATTCCCTGTTCTGCACTTAAAGAGTCGAAAAGTTCGGGTCTGTTTGTTATCAGTAGGTCCAAGATGTTATCTCCACGAGTCGGTTCTCTGTTTAATTGCTCGAGGTAATTTTCGGATAGTGCACTCAGTATAATGTCACTCGATGCTCTGTCTTTACCACCCGTCCTAAACATCTGAGTGTCCCAGTCTATATCTGGTAAATTGAAATCTCCACCTAAGACTATAACATGCTGCGAAAATTTATGTGAAATGTATTCCAGATTTTATCTCAGTTGTTCTGCCACTAATGCTGCTGAGTCGGGAGGTCGGTAAAAGGAGCCAATTATTAACCTAGCTCGGTTGTTGAGTGTAACCTCCACCCATAATAATTCACAGGAACTATCCACTTCTACTTCACTACAGGATAAACTACTACTAACAGCGACGAACACTCCACCACCGGTTGCATGCAATCTATCCTTTCTAAACACCGTCTGTACCTTTGTAAATCTTTCGGCAGAATTTATCTCTGGCTTAAGCCAGCTTTCTGTACCTATAACGATTTCAGCTTCGGTGCTTTCTATCAGCGCTTGAAGTTCTGGTACTTTACCAACGCAGCTTCGACAGTTGACAATTACAATTCCGATTGCTGCTTGGTCCCCGCATGTCCTGACTTTGCCCCGCATCCGTTGAGGCTGTTGCCCTTTCTGTACTTGCCCAAGGCCATCTAACCTAATAAACCGCCCAGCCCACGCCACACAACCCCTGCTACCCGTGTAGCCGCTTGTTGCGTGTAGTGGACTCCTGACCTATCCAGCGGAACCCGAAACCCCACCACCCTATGGCGCAAGTCGAGGAATCTGCAGCCCACACGGTCGCAGAACCGTCTCAGCCTCTGATTCAGACCCTCCACTCGGCTCTGTACCAAAGGTCCGCAGTCAGTCCTGTCGACGATGCTGCAGATGGTGAGCTCTGCTTTCATCCCGCTAGCGAGACTGGCAGTCTTCACCAAATCAGATAGCCGCCGGAAGCCAGAGAGGATTTCCTCCGATCCATAGCGACACACATCATTGGTGCCGACATGAGCGATCACCTGCAGATGGGTGCATCCTGTACCCTTCATGGCATCCGGAAGGACCCTTTCCACATCTGGAATGACTCCCCCCGGTATGCACACGGAGTGCACATTGGTGTTCTTCCCCTCTCTTGCTGCCATTTCCCTAAGGGGCCCCATTACGCGCCTGACGTTGGAGCTCCCAACTACCAGTAAGCCCACCCTCTGCGACCGCCCGGATCTTGCAGACTGAGGGGCAACCTCTGGAACAGGACAAGCAGCCATGTCAGGCCGAAGATCAGTATCAGCCTGAGACAGAGCCTGAAACCGGTTCGTCAGACAAACTGGAGAGGCCTTCCGTTCAGCCCTCCGGTATGTCTTTCGCCCCCTGCCACACCTTGAGACGACCTCCCACTCTACCACAGATGAGGGATCAGCCTCAATGCGGGCAGCATCCCGGGCAACCACAGTCGTAGTGCGATCGGGGGATGCGTGGGACGAGCTGGCCGTCCCCGACAAACCCCCATCCGGACCCCCACAGTGATGCCCATTGGCAACAGCCTCAAGCTGTGTGACCGAAGCCAACACTGCCTGAAGCTGGGAGCGAAGGGATGCCAACTCAGCCTGCATCCGAACACAGCAGTTGCAGTCCCTATCCATGCTAAAAACTGTTTTTCAAAGAACGTCTGAACTAATCTACAGAGAGCGCAAACAAATGGACAAAATTTAAACGGTTATTAAAATACAAGATTGCCTAGTAAATGCAGTAATGCTGCTACTTGCGCACTGCTGACACTGCTCGGCGGCGGAAGGAGACTAGGCGAATTTACACTATTCAGGTACTAAAACGCGATGCTACAACTTTCAAATACTATAATACGCCCGAAATTTTACGAATTAAACAATGCAAGTACCAAAAACATGCAAAGAAATTAAGAATTAAACTATGTAACAAATGAGTGAGCTAGGAGTATACGACTTGCTGCTGCAGCTGCTTATCCAACGGCGGCAGGGAGCACACTGACTGTGACCAACCGACACTGGCCGTTCAAAACAAAAACAGAAGACAAACGACTACGCGAATTTACACTATTCAGGTACTAAAACGCGATGCTACAACTCTCAAATACTATAATACGCCCGAAATTTATGAATTAAACAATGCAAGTACCAAAACACGTAAAGGAATTAAGAATTAAACTATGTAACAAATGAGTGAGCTAGGAGTATACGACTTGCTGCTGCAGCTGCTTATCCAACGGTGGCAGGAAGATATAAAAGAATCATGTAAGAGTGAGTAGAACCGAGCACCGGGACGGCAGTGATGCTTCGCAGAAGCATTTGAGGGAGTAGTAAACACTTCAGATACGAGAAAACGGTGATACACTCTGATGGTCACACAGTAACTGCAACGTGAGTAGCGTTTTACAATATTCACTGACCATGAGAAAAAGGTTGAATAACCAACGAAAGGATAACGTTCTACGAATCTGGGCGTGGAATGTCAGAAATCTGAAGAAGGTAGGGAAGCCAGAAAACCTGAAAAGGGAAATACTAAGGTTCAGTATAGATGTAGTGGGCGTCAGTGAAGGAAATGGAAAAAAAAGTAAGGATTTCTTGTTAGACGAGTAGGGCATAGAGTGAGTTACTGTCAACAGTTCATTGATAGGGTAGTAATCATCAAAATCGACAGCAAACCAACATTGACAACAATAGCCTACTTCGCAACCAGACGACAAAGAGGTAGAGAAAGTATACGAGGATATTGGATGGGTAATTCAATAAGTCAAGCAAGATGAATGTCTAATAGTCGTGGAGGATTGGAATATGGTTGTAGGGACAGGAGTAGAAGGAAGGGTTACTGGAGAACTTGAGCTTGGTACAAGGAATTCAGTTTTCGTTACTGGAGCCGCTAATTTCCAATCATGTAGCTCCTCTATTGTCCTCACATGGGCTAAGTGCACCGTAATTTCCAATAGCGCTAGGCAGGTCGGACGGTCAGCCATCTAAGAGTTAGCCAAGCCTGACAGCGCTTAAATTCCGTGATCTGAAGGGAACCAGAGTTATCACTGCGACAAGGTCGTTGGCCTCATTAAATCTTTCTACCTTGAGGAAAGTGATACTTGTTGAGTTGGTTGGTATCTCACTACAGTTGTTCCAACCTATGATCTTCGTTTATGAAAGGCAGAAGTATTGATACTGACAAGAGAAGTAAAGAAAGAGGATGTGAAGACTGCAGCAGCCATGAACTAACAAAAATTTGGAAACTGTTATAATGCAAAGTAATGTTAATCAGCTATACTGAAAACTTCAATATAGTGTCGGTGCACTGTAGACACTAATCAGCCATAACATTATGGCCGCCTACGTAATAGCCGATATGTGCATATAAGACACGGATAACAGCGGCGACGTGCCGTGGAATGAGAGTAGTGAGGCCTTGGTAGCTAGCACCACATCTGCAGACACGAGTCACCAAATTCCCGTATATTTCGGGTGGGTGTGCGGTGAGCTCTGACACCATATTCAATCACACCCAAGAGGTGTTCGATCTGGTTCAGATCTGGCGAGTTGGGGGACGAGCACATAAACTAGAACCCTCCATTGTGTTCCTCGAACCACTCCATCACTCTCCCGGCACTGTGACATGGCGCAATATCTTGTTGAAAAATGTCACCGCCGTCATGGAGGGGTGTATGTGGTCTGTGACCGCCATAGAGCCTTGCACCAGCTCGACTGCACCCAAGGATGCCCACGTGAACGTTCCCGGAGCATAATGGAGCCGCCACCAGCTCGTCTCCATCCCGTAGTACAGGGGTCAAGAAGCTGTCCTGGAAGTTGATGGATTCGCACCCTCCCATCGGCAAGATCAAGAAGGTATCGGGATTCATCGGAATACGCAATAGTACTGCATATAACTGTAGTCTCCTTCCCATTTTGGTACACCTCATACTTCCAGTTTCCTTAGAGAGTTAGCTAATGAGCCTGTACTATATTTGTACTGTAAACGATGAAGGTTTAATATAAAAGAGCTGTTGTTAAGACGTAATTGCTTTTCCCGGGGACCACTTCACCTATCCTCGCCACATCTGCACTGTAGAAGTCGGAATGTACGAACTCTACGATGACCGGTGAAACTGGCTGTGATATATCTGGATATAGAGTAGTTCACCGGCAAGGGAGTGACTGCAGTGCGTGGTGACAACGACCCGTCATGTTAACATTTCTAGTTGAGTAAGTGTTCTATTATTTAGCAATTACAGTGGTGGCGTTAGAGCTGGAGAGGTAGTCAAAGGCCTCTGTGACGTTTGCGGCCACGGTCGGCGAAGCGTGCATCAGGCTCAGGCTTGGCGTGTACCCACGGGCGATGGCGGCTGTCAGAGGAACGCTGCGGTCGACACAGTAGCAGAGGCACTGATGCAAGGTGGCAGAGGCTGCCAGCGGGGTACAGCGGAAAGCAGCTTGATGAGCTGCTTCTGCAGCTCGGTGGAAAGCGCACCTGCACACCCGGGATCAACATGCGACCTGCGGCTGCTGACGATGGCGTATGCCCGCACTGAGCAATGGACAACAAATTGCATCCTGTCTGAGGCAGCGAACAGTGACAGTGTTTTCACTCGGGAGGTAGTAGCGGGACAGCTAGGTGGCCCAGACCCGACTTACGGCCCATCAGGTAGGCGGCCGTCAGCAGATGGTATCAACTAGCAGATGTGAAGATGCCACGCCGACAGCATTCAAACTCATGTCTGGCAGCGGCCTGCAACGACTGGCGGCGAAGTCTGATGGTGACTGCGAGCGGACGTAGACCTGTTCTTGACTAGCGCTTTGCCATTTACTATGGTAACTGGGCTTATCGAGTTTCTGAGAGTCTACATTTACATTTTTTATTTTTTTAAGTCAGCTGTCTTCCGAATGGTTTGATACGGCCTGGCACGAATTATTCTCCTGCACCAACCCTTCGTCTCAGAGTTGCACAATTGTGTACTGGCCCAAACTTTGTCTTCCTCTAAAAATATTTTATCCTCTACACCTCCCTCGGCTACAATGCAAATTATTCCCTGTAGCGTTAACAGTTGACCTATCGTCCTGTTCTTTCTTCTCGTCGGTGTTTTCCACATATTCCTTTCCTCTCCGATTCTGCGCAGAACCTCCTCATTAGTTTCGTATCAATCCACCTAGTTTTCAGCATTATTCTGTAGCAACACATATCAAATGCTTCAATTCTCTTCTGTTCCTGTTTTCCCACAGTCCGTGTTTCACAGCCATACAATTCTGTGCTTAGAAATTAATTACTCAGGTTAATACCTATATTTCACAGTAGTAGACTTTTCTTGGGTAGGAATGCATTTTTTCCAGTGCTAGTGTGCTTTTTACGTCCTACTTGCTTCCCCCATCATGGGTTATTTTGCTGCATGGGTAGCAGAATTCCGTAACTTCATCTACTTTGTGATCACCAATTCTGAAGTTAAGTTTCTCGCTATTCTCATTTCTACTGCTTTCCGTTACATTCGCCTTTCTTCGATTTACTCTCAATCCATATTCTGTGCTCAGTAGACTGATCATTTAGATCAACAAATCCTATAACTCTTTTTCAGATTCGCTGAGGATAGCAAAGTCATCAACGAGTCCTATCATTGACATTCTTTCACCGTGGATATTATCCTACTCTTAAAGCTTTCTTTATTTCTGTCATTCCTGCCTCGACGTACAAACTGAACAGGAGGGACGGAAGACTACATCCCTGTCTTACACCCTTTTTAAGTCCGCAGCTCGTGGTCGTATGGTAGCGTTCTCACTTCCCGCGCCCGGGTTCCCGGGTTCGATTCCCTGCGGGGTCAGGGATTTTCTCTGCCTCGTGATGACTGGGTGTTGTGTGATGTCCTTAGGTTAGTTAGGTTTAAGTAGTTCTAAGTTCTAGGGGACTGATGACCATAGATGTTAAGTCTCATGGTGCTCAGAGCCATTTGAACCATTTTGGAACCCTTTTTAATTTGAGAACTTCGTTCTTGGGCTTCCACTCTTATTATTCCCTCTCTTAGCTCTTGTACGCGTTGTATATTATCCCTTCTTTCCCTATAGCTTATCCTTACTTTGCGCGCTATTTCCAAAATTTTCTTTTGTCGATCGATTTATCCAGGTTGACAAATACTATGAACATACCTTTATTTTTCTTCAGTCTTGCTGCCATTATCAGCAGCTTCTCCAAAGCCAGACTGAACGTCGTCTGAGAGATCCTCAATTTTCTTTTCCATTCTTCTGTGTACAGAGTGGAGAAAAACTGGGTCGCGAAATTTTAACCCAGGATACCTGATGCCAGTAGAAACCAAAATTACTAATGGTGTGCAGGTCGGCAATGCACCATGTTTAAAATACGGAAACTTGGCAGCACGCGCTCCGATTGTCCGTGACAACACGATACGCACACGTGTCGAATATGTCTAACTGTGTCCTGCCTTTCACTACAAGTTAGAAAAGATGTTAAGATAAGATTAGCAGCAAAATAACAAACTACTTTATTTGTTCTCATGATTCCAAAAAGCAAAACTTGCCGATAATTCTTTTGCGAGTGAAAAGTTAGGAATTTCGGTTTTGTTGGTGGATGAGAAAAGTGAAAATGGAAGCCCGAACTCTGAACTCACATGCGAAAATACTGTGAATAGAAATGCGAACGACAGCAAGTCAAATGATCGTCCAGAATATTGAACTCTCGAAGAAATCGCGTTTTGTGATCAAAACGACTGGTTCCAAATAAAAAAATTCATTCAAAACTTTGCATTGAGAAAGTAAATTTGGGCGCAGAAATAAATAAATAAGGTATGAATATCGCTCAACATTGGGCTAATATAACTGCGTCATTTTCAGGTGATTCAGGACAAGGCGAGATTTTTTTTTTGGGGGGGGGGGGGGGGGGGAAATATTTAAACGAAACGTAAGGTCTAGTTATGCAGCTGCGCACCAAATAGGACTTTATGCTAAAGACGTGACTCTGGAAAATGCTTCGAGATGACAGTAGGTGGAGACAAATATACAGGGTGGTCCATGGATCGCGACCGGGCGAAATATCTCACGAAATAAGCGTCAAACAAAAAAACTACGAAGTACGAAACTTGTCTAGGTTGAAGGGGAAACCAGATGGCGCTGCCGTAGGTCAAACGGGTATCAACTGCCTTTTTTTAAAAATAGGAACCCCCATTTCTTATTACATATTCGTGTAGTACGTAAAGAAATATGAATGTTTTAGTTGGACCACTTTTTTCGCTTTGTGATAGATGGCGCTGTAATAGTCACAAACGTACTAGTACGGGGTATCACGTAACATTCCGCCAGTGCGGACGGTATTTGCTTCGTGATACGTTACCCGTGTTAAAATGGACCGTTTGCAAATTGCGGAAAAGGTCGATATCGTGTTGATGTATGGCTATTGTGATCAAAATGCCCAACGGGCGTTTGCTATTTATGATGTTCGGTATCCTGTACGACATCATCCAAGTGTCCGGACCGTTCTCCGGATAGTTACGTTATTTAAGGAAACAGGAAGTGTTCAGCCACATGCGAAACGTCAACCACGACCAGCAACGAATGATGGTGCCCACGTAGGTGTTTTAGCTGCCGTCGCGGCTACTCCGACATCAGCCGCAGACGAATTGTGCCAGAATCGGTAATCTCAAAAACGTCAGTGTTGAGAATGCTACATCAACATCGATTGCACCCGTACCATATTTCTATGAACCAGGAATTGCATGGCGACGACTTTGAACGTCGTGTACAGTTCTGCCACTGGGCACAAGAGAAATTACGGGGCGATGACAGATTTTTTGCACGCGTTCTATTTAGCGACGAAGCGTCATTCACCAACAGCGGTAACGTAAACCGTCATAATAAGCACTATTTGGCAACGGAAAATCCACGATGGCTGCGACAAGTGGAACATCAGCGAACTTGGCGGGTTAATGTATAGTGCGTTATTATGAGAGGAAGGGTAATTGGCCCCCATTTTATCGATGGGAATCTAAATGGTGCAATGTATGCTGATTTCCTACGAAATGTTCTACCGATGTTACTAAAAGATATTTCACAGCATGACAGAATGGCGATGTACTTCCAACATGATGGATGTCCGCCAGATAGCTCGCGTGCGGTTGAAGCGGTATTGAATAGCATATTTCATGACAGGGGGATTCATCGCACTTTCACTGGATCTGACGACCCGGATTTCTTTCTGTGGGGAAAGCTGAAGGATATTTGCTATCGTGATCCACCGACAACGCCTGACAACATGCGTCAGCGCATTATCAATGCATGTGCGAACATTACGGAAGGCGAACTACTCGCTGTTGAGAGGAATGTCGATACACGTACTGCCAAATGCACTGAGGTTGACGGACATCATTTTGAGCATTTATTGCATTAATGTGGTATTTTCAGGTCATCACGCTGTAACAGCATTAGTTCTCAGAAATGATAAGTTCACAAATGTACGTGTATCACATTGTAACAACCGAAATAAAATATTCAAACATACCCACGTTATGTATTTTAATTTAAAAAACCTGCCTGTTACCGACTGTTCGTCTAAAATTGAGAGCCATATGTTTGTGACTATTACAGCGCCATCTATCACAAAGCGAAGAAAGTGGTCCAACTGAAACATTCATATTTCTTTACGTACCACACGAATATGCAATAAGAAATGGGGTTTCCTATTTAAAAAAAAATCTGTTGGTATCCGTTTGACCAATGGCAGCGCCATCTAGCGGGCCAACCATAGCGCTATGTGGTTTCCCCCTTCAAGCTAGACAATTTTCGTTCTTTGTAGTTTTTTCATTTGACGCTTATTTCGTGAGATATTTGGCCCGGTCACGATCCATGGACCACCATGTATATTTGCCGTCGCCGAATGTCATTTCCAAGCATTTCCCAAAGTCACGTCGTTAGTATAAAGTACTATTTGGTGAGCAGCTTCATAACTGGACCTTTCGTTTCGTTTAAATATTTTTCCCCAAAAAACAAATCTCTTCTTGTCCTGAATCGCCTGAAAACGACGCAGGTATATTAGCCCAATGTTGAGCGATATTCATGCCTTATTTATTTGTTTCCACGCCCAAATTTACTTTCTCAATGCAAAGTTTTGAATGAATTTTTTTATTTAGAACCAGTCGTTTTGATCGCAAAACGCGTTTTCTTCAAGAGTTCAATATTGTGGACGATCATTTGACTTCCTGTCGTTCGCATTCCTATTCACAGTATTTTAGCATGTGAGTTCAGAGTTCGGGCTTCCATTTTCACTTTTCTCATCCACCAACAAAACCGAAATTCCTAACTTTTCACTCGCAAAAGAATTATCGGCAAGTTTTGCTTTTTGGAATCAGGAGAACAAATAAAGTAGTTTGTTATTTTGCTGCTAATCTTACCTTAACATCTTTTCTAACTTGTAGTGAAAGGCAGGACACAGTGTACAATAACGCATACAACCAACAAGAAGCGAACAGTAAGTGAATAACCAATTATGCCGTTTCCCAATTCTTGGGTCACTCGCTGAACACAGGAGTAAACTCAAAATCTGGCTGCCAGCGACTCTTGTTATCGAGAACGATTGCCTGCTGCTTCGAAACGTCCGAAACAAATGTATCGCTTTTCCCATAACAGACGGCACTGGCAATGTTCATAATGCTAACACTAACATGAAAACCTAGAAAAATCCGCATCATATCAGTGAAATAAATTGTCGGCAGACTTTTAAGTTCTCCAACATCATAAAGAAATTAATTTGCGGACAGGAAAGTTTATAGGTACGCGTCGCCGAAAGTTCCCTCGAATAAAGAGCACTAGTTACATGTAAAGTAATTTTGTCAACAATATTGTAACTACAGTTCACGTGGAGCGGTATAACCATTCATAATTGCCTTTAGCGTTGATAAGCCGATCACGTAGTATAGGAGGGGAATGAGTGGCTTCTGTGTAGAGACTTCCAGGTTGCTGATGGATCCACTGTTCCAAGGTATTCTGCTCTTCGTTGTCAAATATGAAACTCTGACCTTTCAGAAACTGTTATAAGGGGCGTAAAACATGCGAGTCAAATGGAGAAGATATTGGGGCTGACGGAGAATGTTCTAGAACCTCCCATTGAAATTTTTGAAGGGATTCGAGGGTATTATTTGCCAAATATGGCCTAGCGTTGTCCTGGGGAAGCACTACCCCATTCGAGAGCGTTCCCTTGCTATTCTTTTTGATGGCCTGTTTCAGCATCGGCAACGCGTTAGAGTTTTTATTGCTCAGAGTAAAAATTTGCACCCCATGATAAGCAGTCGATGGGTTCAAATGGTTCAAATGGCTCTGAGCACTATGGGACTTAACATCTTAGGTCATCAGTCCCCTAGAACTTAGAACTACTTAAACCTAACTAACCTAAGGACATCACACACATCCATGCCCGAGGCAGGATTCGAACCTGCGACCGTAGCAGCCCCGCGGTTCCGGACTGCAGCGCTAGAACCGCACGGCCACCGCGGCCGGCGCAGCCGATGGGTTGAGGTCCTGCTTCGTTGAAAAATAAACTGAGAACCACTTTTCCGACCTTCGTGACAGGATTTTGTTTGGAGAAGGAAGGCTGGGATGCCGTCATCCATTGTTCATCTATTTGCAGGTAGTGTTGATGTGGCGACACCATATTCCATCATATGCCCGAATCTCAGCAATGAGATTCGTTCCTTGCTCCACATGTCTCAACAAATGGGGGTAAGGCAAACACTCATTCTCGCCTTCTTCTGATTGTCTTGTGATGCTTTCGCATCTACTGCACATGAACGTTTCAATAACGAAACTTCTCGGAGATTGTGTAATGCACAGTTCTTTTGCTTGTCGACCGTTCAACAGCAATGTCACATATGGTGATCCTAAGATTCATCCGTCTCAGCTCTTTCACAGCCCATATCGTGGGATCGGTGGTGATATCGTACTCCATCCCAGCGCCTGGCATATGCTTTATATTTACACGTCTCCCTCATAACACTGACATCACCGGAATATTGAGTATCGTGCGAGGCACTGCTTTCTGAACACGTCTTTCATCATGCGATAACTTTGTGAAGCATGCTCCCTTTCTGATCGAAATAACTGGAAAACTGCTCTTTGTGCTGATGGAGAGAAATCTAGTATCAAACAAATTGCGCAAACAACTCTTTAGAAACTGCTGCATAGTCATTAACTCCATTTGTGCAACATTGAATACCAAGACGCCATGTTCAGCCATTGCGATTACATACAACGTCGCTACAGCAAAGGTCTCTTTTTCAACTGGACATACCTTTATAAGTATGTCACTGAGGATTCGGTGATTATAACTTCAACGTGAATAAGAGAAGCGTCAGATTCTCGGTTATCAGAACAGAACTCAACGCATTCACAAATCAGATTTTCAGATCATTCAGAAAGAAAATAAATAATATAAATAACTGTGCAGGAAATCAACATCGGAAATCAAATTAGAAGAAATGGAGACCGAAATGATTGCCCTACGTGCCAAAGCACGTAGCGAGCTCACCACCAAATGCAGATGTGACACCGTCCATGTCCTCGTCCAATCAATTCCACAACGTGGACTAACTCCTTCAGCTAGCGTCGTATGTAACAGCCGTTAAACCGAACTCAGCGTCCAAGCTTGTGATTGGATGACGCGACCAAAGAATTCCGCATGAGACATACGAATTCACGTTATGTGACCCGAATGTTTGTCAGCTCAAAAATACTCCTTACTCGGTATACTATCGATTCCTATTTGCGAGCATCTTTGAAGGTGATGCTCCATAGAATTCCTTTGGAAATGTAACGAAACGAGACAAAATAGTCGTACCATTTCAAAAGTTTGTTTGATGTTGTATTCAGCCGGCCTGGGTGGCCGAACGGTTCTAGGCGCTACAGTCTGGAACCGTGAGACCGCTACGGTCTCAGGTTCGAATCCTGCCTCGGGCATGGATGTGTGTGATGTCCTTAGGTTAGTTAGGTTTAAGTAGTTCTAAGTTCTAGTGGACTGATGACCTTAGAAGTTAAGTCCCATAGTTCTCAGAGCCATTTGAACCATTTTTTTGTTGTATTCATTTGGAATGAATGAATATTCCTTGTTGAACTACTCAAGATAGTCATTTTTAAATGGCGGTTTATCTTCACACTAAAATTTCTGTTGTTCACATTCGCGATGACACGATGTAGGTTAGTAAATAAATTTCAGGAGACTGGAACTGTGTTAGCCAATAACAGTATAGAAAACAAATGTTTGACAGGAATGAGCTACTTGCTCTACGAGAGGCCCTTAAAAGAAGTCCGAGAAAATTGCTGGCCATTTACCACTTCAGAATGGTGGGCTAGTACCATCTGCTCTGCACAGACCAAAACCAAAATTTTACAAAGTACTGTTAGTGCAAAGACTAACATTGTCTCATGTTGCTAGAAGTCACTCCTAAAGTGTCTAGTGCAGTCTATGCAAGGTGGAGAACTGGATCCATGAGGAAGAGCTGCATTAATAGGGAGAACTGGATCCATGAGGAAGAGCTGCATTAATAGGTGTGTGTGAATTTTTTTATTCGTGGTTAAGGGTGCAACTTCTACAGCACACTCGGACAGCCGCAATGATGGTCGAGAACCACATCACTGCAGATTGGCATCAAGATACTCTGTACATTCAGGATGAAAGTGGAAAGACGAGCACACTGACGGTAAAAAATTGAGCATCTGGAAATATGACGTCTGCTGTTATCCAATGACAGCTGATTCCATCTGGGACATAGTAGATATACTGATAATGATTTTATCCATACTGGATGAGAGGTCGTGGTTGTGAATGTCAATGTTAAGAAATATATCGGCGACACCATTTTAGAATTTTTTTGTATTTTGACGACTATGTGGAGATGCACCTTGGAAAACACGGCTGCGACAAGGGAAGTAGCCACGATGTTTTAATTTTATTATCAATTTATTGTGGTGCGTGTTCCATTTTAGCGAGTTTTAACAGGTTCTTTTACTTTTTATTATTGTGATGATGGAAGCTTCACTTCCGAAACGAGTCAATCTTAGTGTTTTGCACTATAAACAAGTGGTTGAGCCGATATATTTTTTAACATACTGATAATGGTTTCGACGTCATCCACCGACAGATAGCGTAGCGGCTAGCTACGAGGGCGCCGTCTGTATCTAGCCTTAAGAAGGGAACGCCCAGAGCCAGAAAGCTCAGTGTGGTGGAGACGTGTGAAATGAGCAATCAACCAAGCCACGGAGACGCACTCGTGCTTCCTACAGCTAACTGAGCGAGTTTGAAAGATATAAAATTGTGGCCTTCAGACTGATGGGATGGTCGTTTCCAAGAAATGCCACACAAGCTGGACGTGCTGCGTCAGCTGTACAACGATACTGGTATCAGTGATCATGTGAACATTCTCACACCTTTAGAGACGTTCTGGACGTCCATGCAGCTTAGGCACCCACCAGGATTGTCGTATTGTAGGGCAGTAGTATCATACCGTACAGCTACTACAGCACAGATAAGAGGGCTTGAGATCCCCGACATGTCAATATAAACTGTTGTGAACCGGTTATTATCAGTGGGACTAAGGCCACACACGCCTCTAGCCCATCTTCCACTCACGTCACAGCATCGACATACACGGCTCAACTGCTGCCAATAAAGGATCACTTGGAAGATGGAATGACACGCATTGGTTCTTCACCGATGGAATCAGACTCAACCAGCATGCCAGTGACGGTCGTTTGCACGTACTATATAGGTCTGTTGAGTGCTGTCTCGTAGAGTGCATTCGTCCAAGACATACTGGCCCAACCCAGGCCTTATGGTCTGGGGTGCGATAAGCTACAGCTCTCCGCTACCGCTCTCGTACTCCTTTGATATTTCTGGAGGGGACGCTATCGAGCGCTAGATACATGCAGAATGTTGTTTGACTTATTCTTTTTTGCTGCTCATGTAACAGGAAGTTGATGCGTTGTTCCAACACGATAATGCTCTGTCACAGATTGTCCATTAATCTCAACGTGTCGTGCAAGACGGTTAGCAATTTCCCTGGCCTGCACGATTTCGATATTTCCTGTAATAGAGCACCTATGGCGTATGACGGAACGAAATATGACTCGTGTGACTCGTGTACCAACAACTCTTACAGAACTACGTGAACAGCAGGTCGAGCAGGCGAGGAATAACATATCCCAGACCAGTATTCGCCATCAGTACAGGATGCATTGCCTCCAGTGGAGGCTACACTAAGAACTAATATGTACGTTCCGCACCTCATAAGTGCTTGTGCTATTGATTTGTAAATGTGGTCATTGCATGTGCTCCATACGCACTGTTGCAACATTAAATCTTGAGTGAACTGGAAACCTCTAAAAGGATGTACTAATTTTTTCCGGCTGTGTGTGAGCCGCGCAAAAAGAAGGAATCGTCGTGAGCTCACGTTAATAGTCCACAAATGTATGTCGTGCATGAGAACAGAGTACAGGATTGTCTGCGGCTGTGGTGCTCACTTATAGAATGCTCATGGCATCACTGGCCTCTCCTATGTGACATGCTTCTATCTGCTGGGCGGCCATGACGACAAGGTCTCTAGAGAGTCCAAGTTCCTCTGCCGCAATCGACATCGACAGTAAAAATCACACGTCCCTCCTCTTTAATCGATACATATGGCCGAATTAGCCGCGTTTCCTTCTAAACCATCGTTGTGGGAGAGAGATATAGTATTAGAACTCTCGCCAAAGTCGTCAATGTCACTACTTCTCCTCGGATAACCAAATGCGTAGAAACTGTCAGGTTTCAGCAGATGGCGGTAGATGATGAGAGTTTCGGCTACAACTTCTGTTATTCCGCTGGAAGGGCTGGTTGGCAATAGTGGCTCTACCTCCACTCGCAACTCCTTTCGGTACTTGTCAGCGCCGCGGTCAGAGGTCGTATGGGAAGCTAGACGCTGTGTAGAAGGATAGAGCTGGCCCACGCCGGTGAAGCAATGCCTTATAAAGTGGATGCTCGTTTTCGAAGTCAGACTATGTGGGAGCGGTGTCTGACACGTACGTCAAGACTAGAGTCGGCAGTAGTGACTGACCTACTTTTGGCTGTGACAGAAAAGGCCGCCTGTGGCCTATTCTGAACCCTTGCGTCCATGCCAGACTCCAATCGATACGGGCACCCTGCGAAGAGGCAGGCGTAGCACATGCTGGTGTGCACTGAGAGCCCTTGGTCATGCAAATCTTGGGCAGATGACATCCATTATTTTGGGTGGATGTAACATTCTGAGGAAGGTGTCAGTGGCTTCGCTGTGGGTGTCAACAGTTGAGCGTTTGTTGGGGCCTCAGAAACGTACAGGGTGGAAGAGGGCGCTGGCGAAGTTCTCCATCCTTTTTGGTTCAAATGGTTCAATGGCTCTGAGGACTATGGGACTTAACTGCTGAGGTCTACACTCCCCTAGAACTTAAACCTAACTAACCTAAGGACATCACACACATCCATGCCCGAGACAGGATTGGAACTTGCGACCGTAGAGATCGCGCGGTTCCAGACTGTAGCGCCTAGAACCGCTCTTCCACTCCGCCCGGCTCTCCATCCTGTTTCCCTAGCATAGCGCTATAAATCCAAATGACGTGAATAATCAATCAACAAGGTCTGTGGCGTTCCCCCAGTTCCAGATTTCACCATGTCAGAGTGTGCCCAACTACTTACCCATTATGGACGACGCCATGCGTTAGTTTCGGCGCCACCGTGTCGCTCACGTCAGCGGTAATGTCACCGCCGCCACAGGCGCCTCTGTGACGAACCCGTGAGGCATCGACCAGTGACCGGCGCCAGTCGACGGCCGATCGCAGACCGATGGATAATTCAGCAGGCCGTGACACTGCGCCACACGGTTCCAGGAACGACGCGACGCTTCCTGCTTCCGGGAGATTGCCTGACGCCTGCGGTTTGACCAAGTGGCGTTCGACAGTGGGAACGGCATTCGGCCCCTAAAATTCCATGGCACGATCGAAACCACAAACAGACTGAGAGATTTTGTGGAATGAACACTGTGGAAATTATTTACTGATAATTTCAGTGACATTAAAACACGTTTAAAATTGCTGCAGACGTGAACGTGTGCATATGACGGTTACACGTGTCATCTTATCAACATTTTTGCCAGCAAATAACTTTTTGTCCAGGCAAAAAATGTAATGTGGTCTTGTGGTATACCCACAAAGTTAAACGTATTATTTTAGAGACATTTGGTGTAATGTATTTACTCGTATTGTGCAGATGAAAGTGAAAAAAATGTTCAAATGTGTGTGAAATCTTATGGGACTTACCTGCTAAGGTAATCAGTCCCTAAGCTTACACACTACTTAACCTAAACGATCCTAAGGACAAACACACAGACCCATGCCCGAGGGAGGACTCGAACCTCCGCCGGGACCGGCCGGATGAAAGTGATTACTGTGCATTGTTCGTGATGTTTGGATAAATATGGAGTGAAAACAAAAACAGGTGGTTAAACTTGGTAGCCGAACTTTATTCGCGATTTGTACAAAGAAATTTATTTCAGTCGTTTTGATGTTTATTTTTTTAGAGGTTTCATTTTCCACTGACAACGCGTTATCAGCAGCCTATGAACATTATTCGGCGATGGCTGCTTTTTCATGAAACTACAACTAGAGGGAATCGAGAAAGGTGCAGCCTTTAAACACTATTTCAGTAGTGACTGAAATAAATTTCACAATTAAAAATGGTCAGTGATGCTGTCTCCCTCTAATATGGCAAACGCGACCAAGCTGTCGTCTGTTACCCGCATTCCTGCTAGGTGGTAGAATCACCGTTGCGTGTCATTGCGCATTAGTATCATGACAGCTAAGTGAAAACTCACACTGGTATGCCACGATGTTAAGGTTGGCGAAATACTATTCGACAAGTTCATTTTGCTGTTTGTTACCCATAAAGCACTATGCAACATTTTTTGATCGTTTGAAGGAGTGACGCCGAAATGTGTGACGTGCAATGAAGTCAGTAAAGCACTGTGGGGAACACAAATTGTGTTATTGTAGTGACATGCATACCTTGCACCAGTGCACCGTCCTCGGTACACAGCACAGCAGCGAGAGAGAGAGAGAGAGAGAGAGAGAGAGAGAGAGAGAGAGAGAGATAGGGAGATAGGGAGATAGGGAGGGGGGGGAGGAGGAGGGGCGGGAGAGGGAGAACCGTAGGACGTCTGTCACTTGCCAACTGCCTCTGTTGTCTGCCCGCGACGCTTCGAAGTAGCAACTCAACTTCGCCCCATTACTCATCGATTTCTTTCATAGTGTGGCATATAATCCACAATTCCGCATTACATAAGGGTGTGCGAATGCTTTTGATCAATGTATGTGTTGTATGTATGAAAGACGTAAACACGTGAATTTCTGAAATCATTAGGGGAAGTAGCAACGTAACGAGTGTTCAAGCTGGTGGAAAGATCTTTGAAACTGGCGACCTTCCATAAGACTTTCGGCAAAATATCACCAACAGAATTACGAGTATAGCAAGTGCAGATCTGTGGGTGAACCATCGCACTATAGTCTTAACAGCTCACGTATCCAAGCTGGTGACAACAAAAGTACACAGAAGAACGGGAAAGAAAATTGAATATCTGTTAGGTCACGTTCAGTTTGGCTTTAGAAATGGTGATGGCACCATAGAGGCAGTTCTGACGTTGCGTTTGATAATGGAAGCAAGACTGAATGAAACTCAAGACCTTCGTTGGACATTTTGACCTGGAAAAAGCATTGGAGAATGTAACATAGTGCAATATGTTGGACATTCAACGAAAAATAGCAGCAAGTTGTAGGGAAAAGCGGAAATGTACAATATGTACAGCAACCAAGAGGGAACCATAGCAATGGAAGCCCAACAACAAAGCGGTCGTATTAAATAGGGTGTAAGGCAAAGATGCAGTCTTCCGCTACTGCTGTTGAATCCATACCCCAAAAGAAGAAGCAATGACGAAAATGAAAGAAGGCTTCAAGAATGGGATTAAAATTCAGGGTGTAAGGATATGAATGTTAAGTTTCGAGATGACGTTGGTGTCCTTACGAGGGAAACTTCACATAGCACCTCCTTCACATTTAGTGGTAAGATGGACCAATGTACAGCCCGTCAGAAACTGAACACAGATCAAGCACGAAAACAGGAAGATGGTGTCCTGAACTGAGAAAAAACGAGCAAAAGTAAAACTGGTCCAAACTAAAGATGTTCAACACCGAGCGTATTGGAAGAGCTGCGGCATCCCGGTTGCCTGATCACAGTGTTACACTGCAAAGCGGGAAATCCGTGTTCAAAACCCCCTTCGTGTCCAATTTTTTCACATTTCGTCCGGTCACTGAAGTTTCTGTTCTTCTTCCGTAGTCTTGGCAATTGTCATACTAAATGTTGGTTATAGAATATGCGTCGTGTGTTAAGAATGTATTATCGTCGCAAGTAAATCTGATGAATAGTGAGAGGAGTCGAGATGCAGCACAGACCACTTAAAGAAATAAAAAAAAAGTGTGTAAACTATGTTACGACAAAGAAATTCTACAGTCAAAATTTCCAAAATGGAACCCAAGAATAATAGCATGTGGTATTTTTGTAGAACAAATGGGAGGTACATTCGTCTGGAGGTTCCTTCCTTAAATCTCGCTGTTGCACCATTACACAGACGCAAACTTGAATACAGTGATCGGCCAAGTGAGTGACCCGGCGGACAGTTCATAATTTTGTGAGATAAAATATGGGGTACGAGGGAACATCGAACACGGATCTCTTCCTTCCCAGTCCAACACCGTGACCACATAAACACGACACGGTGGCCATCCAACTCGTTCCATGTTGCACAGCTTAAGCTCGGACTGTCCCCTTAGCCTATTTTACTAATTTTTTTTTACAGCACAGTGCACCTTCTTCCTGTTTTCATGATTGATCTGTGTTCAGTTTTTGACGAACTATCCTCTGGGACATCTTTCCACAACATCTGAGGGGAATCACTGTAGAATATAGACTGATAATAAATCGGTTCAAAAATGGTTCAAATGGCTCTGAGCACTATGGGACTCAACTGCTGAGGTCATTAGTCCCCTAGAACTTAGAACTAGTTAAACCTAACTAACCTAAGGACAGCACAAACATCCATGCCCGAGGCAGGATAAATAAATCGGAAAAGGACAAAAGTAATAAGAAGTGGCAGAAATGACAATAAGTAGAAACTTAACATAAAAATTGGTGGCCACAGATTAGAAGAAGTTAAGGATATCTGCTACCTTGGAAAAGAAATTTCCTGCGACAGACGAAGCAAGGAGGAA
Organism: Schistocerca americana; assembly: GCF_021461395.2. Lineage (NCBI taxonomy): Eukaryota > Metazoa > Arthropoda > Insecta > Orthoptera > Acrididae > Schistocerca > Schistocerca americana. The sequence goes on from NC_060122.1 coordinate 202,553,111, forward strand.
ATAAAAAGCATATTAGCATTGGCAGAGAGAGGATTACTCGCCGATGGAAGTACACTAGTATCAGACGCTAATTTGGGGGAGAAATTTCTGAGAACGTGCGATTGGATCACAGCACTGTATGACAGTGAAACGTGGACATTGGGAATACTGTAACAGAAGAGAATCGAAGCTCTTGAGATGTGGGAAGAAAAGGGATGAGGAGGTTTGCGGCAGAATCGGCAAAGAAAGCAATATGCGGAAAACATTGACAAGAAAAAGGGATACGATGATGGGACATCTGTTAAGACGTCAGGGAATAGCTTCCATGATACTAGAGGGTAAACACTGTACTGGAAGGCAGAGACTGGAAACAAATAATTATCCACCAGTCTTTTCATTTCAGAGTGGCAGTTGTGAACTAACTGCCACTCTGAAATGATAAGATTGGTGGATAAGAGGAATTCGTGCGTTCTATTGCCCATGACACCAGAAACACCTAGCACGGAAGTACTGGACTTTACAGCCTATGTTGTATGATTGTAAGATAATGAAACAATTACAGCCGTCCTTCTGATGTCATGTATTGTGTAGCTACCAGTTTCGGCGCTTCAGTGCACCATCTTCAAGCCCCAGTTAATGCTGAAGGGGTTATCACGATCCATATACACAATGAAATGTACATATGGATCGTGATAACCCGTTCAGCATCAATTGGGGCTTGAAGATGGTACACTGAAACGCCAAAACTGTTAATTATACAATGACGGCTGAAGATGCCCTTCATTTTCTTATAATAGTGAACGGCCGTAGTCCCCAAGACCTCCAGTTAAAATGATGGATATACAAAAAAATATACACTACTGGCCATTAAAATTGCTACACCAAGAAGAAATGCAGATAATAAACGGATATTTATTGGACAAATATATTATACTAGAACTGACATGTGATTACATTTTCACGCAATTTGGGTGCATAGATCCTGAGAAATCAGAACCCAGAACAACCACCTCTAGCCATAACAACGGCCTAGATACGCCTGGCCATTGAGTCAAACAGAGCTTGGATGGCGTGTACAGGTACAGCTGAACATGCAACTTCAACACGATACCACAGTTCATCAAGAGTAGTGACTGGCGTATTGTGAAGAGCCAGTTGCTCGGCCACCATTGACCAGACGTTCTCAATTGGTGAGAGATCTGGAGAATGTGCTGGCCAGGGCAGCAGTCGAACATTTTCTGTATCCAGAAAGGCCCGTACAGGACCTGCAACATGCGGTCGTGCATTATCCTGCTGAAATGTAGGGTTTCGCAGGGATCGAATGCAGGGTAGAGCCACCGGTCGTAACACATCTGAAATGTAACGTCCGCTGTTCAAAGAGCCGTCAATGCGAATAAGAGGTGACCAAGACGTATAATCAATGCCACCCCATACCATCACGCCGGGTGATACGCCAGTATGGCGGTGACGAATACACGCTTCCAATGTGCGTTCACCGCGATGACGCCACACACGGATGCGACCATCATGAAGCTGTAAACATAGCCTGGATTCATCCGAAAAAATGACGTTTTGCCATTCGTGCACCCAGGCTCGTCGTTGAGTACACCATCGCAGGCGCTCCTGTCTGTGACGCAGCGTCGAGGGTGACCGCAGCCATGGTCTCCGAGCTGACAGTCCATGCTGCTGGAAACGTCGTCGAACTAAGATGGCTGTTGTCTTGCAAACGTCCCCATCTGTTGACTCAGGGATCGAGACGTGGCTGCACGATCCGTTACCTCCATGCGGATAAGATGCCTGTCATCTCGACTGCTAGTGACACGAGGCCGTTGGGATCCAGCACGGCGTTCCGTGTTAGCCTCTTGAACCCACCGATTCTATATTCTGCTAACAGTCACTGGATCTCGACCAACGCTAGCACCAATGTCGCGATGTGATAATCCTTATCGCGATAGGCTACAATCCGACCTTTATCAAAGTCGGAAACGTGATGGTCCGCATTTCTGCTCCTTACACGAGGCATCACAGTAACGTTTCACCGGGCAACACCGGTCAACTGCTGTTTGTGCATGAGAAATCGGTTGGAATCGTTGCTCATGTCAGCACGTTGTATGTGTCGCCACCGGCGCCAACCTTGTGTGAATGCTCTGAAGAGCTAATCATTTGCATGTCACAGCATCTTCTTTCTGTCAGTTAAATTTCGCGTCTGTAGCACGTCATCTTCGTGGTGCAGAAATTTTAATAGCCAGTAGTGTATTTCACAAAATAAGTAAATAAAATCATTTGTACACCACTATCTACACCTACATCTACTACTATGCAAACCAACCGGAAGTGCATGGCAGAGAGTACGTCCCACTGTACCAGTTATTAGGATTCCCTCCCGTCCCGTTCACGTATTGAGCACGAGAAGAATGTCTCTGAGCGTGTAGTACTTGCACTAATCTTATCCTCACGATCCCCTTGTCATCCCCGTGGTGTAGCAATTTTAATGGCCAGTAGTGTATGTTGCGTGATGTTCAGTAAAACGAATGCCATCGCCTACCGTTGCTTATAGCAGGGAGTGTATCCTTGGCTGTGGTAAGGAGTGTTACGTTTTTTGTGAAGGGGACAATACATGAAGGGGAATCCATGAAGAAGATGGACGAAGGCACGAGGGAGTCCGTAACGAAATGAAGTACAAAATCGCTTCGTGGCCGGAGGGTACGGGAGGGGGTGGTGGTGAGGGGGGGGGGGGAGGAAGCAGTGAGCGGTGGCTGACTGCAGAGGGTGACGCTTCCGTAAAGCCTGTTTTAGCCTGGTCTTAGAGCAGAGGCAGGCTTTCTTACTCTGGCCGTAAATTAATTCCCAGCCACCCCCTGCGCTCGGCGCTGAATTAAAAGCCGAGCGCAAATCCGTGCCGGTCATTGTGACAAGGGGGCTGTGTGCACAGTGAGTGTGCCGCGATTTATGTCGCTGTATCGCGCAGGCAAGCCGGTTGCGGGGGGGGGGAGTCGGACACGTCTCCAGCGCCGAGGCGTCGTCGCACATTGTTTCCAGCGGGGCGCGAGCTCAGACGGAGATTACGGCGGGCGGCTCGGCGCTGTCTGGAAACTCGCGCGCCCCCTTAAAAAATGGCCGCCGGCGCCTGCGTAATATTGCTGAAAGATTCCGCATGACGTTTATACGGCGCCGCGGGAGACTGCTGCGCCCGCGTGTGAAGATGAACGTTCCCGCCAACGGCCTTGTGAGCGCGCCTGACGTATAAGCGTCACAACTTCGCAGCAGCGTCGCGTCGCGGAGAGGGCAGGGACCCCACGTCCCGCCAACGTGCGGCGATGTTGGCGGCTGGGGAACATTAGGGACAAGAGCTGTGTAACTGTCCGGTGCCTTCTATAATCCATCTGCAGTTTATGGGATTGAGCTATAATTTTTTTTATTTATTTGTAATCTTTATGTGTCGTCTTAGGGCACGATGCTGTCAGCGAGGCTCCGACGCATGACATGCAACAAATCATAGTCAGTAAAATGTTGTAGAAAAAATTGTAATGATCTGGAATTCGGAGCTAAAAAATCACAAAATTGAACCAATAACTCTGGGAAGGAAAACAGATGGAATTAACGTAAATTGCTTGGCTTTTACGGATGATTTCCCAATACTTTCAGAAAACGTGACAGAAGCAGTTACTCAAATAAACATTCTGCAAAAATTAGCAAACAGGACTGTTCTCAAAATTTCAGCTGAAAAAACAAAATTCATGACAAATATAAAAAATGCACCAAAATACATAGAAACACAAATAGGTAAAATAGAGCGAGTAAATAAATTTAAATATCTTGGAGAAACTATACAACAGAACGGATGCCTAACGATGAACTATAAGATGGACGGACTAGAGGTACTGGAAAGAAGGATTAATAGAAAGATAATTGGTGCAGTGAAAACTGCAGATAATAAGAAGTAATGAGAAGATCTACAAAAATATAGAGAAAATATTTTAAGTAATGGCCAAACGAAGGTTAAACTTTTTTGGACATCTCTACCGAATGGATGGAAATAGACTAAGAAAGCAAATACTCTTATATTTCCGGAAGAAGAAATCGACAATAGCATGGATTACAGAAGTAAGAAAAGATCTTGAAAGAAACAACATCAACGAATCAGAAATAGCAGAAAGAAACCGTTTCAAAAACACAATACTAAATTTGGAAGGCTTTCAAAGCAGAAGAAATAAAAAATCGGGAACAACGTGGACAGTAGAAAGGAAGAGACTTCATGGGGAGAAAATGAGGGAATACTGGAAAAATAGGAAACAACAACAAAGGAAGAAGAGGAACTGAAGTTGTTAACGTGATCCTAGTTGGTGAATACGATTGTAAAAAAAAAAAAAAAAAAAAAAAACGTATTTTAGTAAACAAAAAAAGACAAGCTCACTCACTCACACACACATACCCACACACACTTAGACACACAAAACACTAGAACTCCAAGCTTACCTATATTAACAAAAAAGAGAGAAAAAGGTCGCTTACCTATTTCAACATACTGATCTCCAACACTACTGACGAATTTCCATGCGCTTTTCACATGTAACTTGAGCGTATCGTTTTGCAACGTATAGGCATTATTTTATCAGAATCGAACTATGGGAAAAATGATATCGCGATTTAAAGTTTTATTTAAAACCATCTTGTATATCTGTTTGTCTGAACAAGTTAATCTCCAAAACTATTAAACGAATTTTCATGAGGTTTTTCACAGGTAACGTGAGCGTCGCTTGGGTAAATATATAAGCTTTATTCACAACTGGATCACGGAAAAAATGATAATTTAATATGAAACTGTCATGTTTGTCTGTCTTAACACGCTAATCTTCAAAACTACTAAAAGAAATCTTATGGCGTTTCTGTGGAGCGTGGCTTGAGACAACATACAGGCATTAATTCATCAAAACAGGATCACGGAAAAACAAGGTATCATAACTCAAATTTTTATCTAAAACTCGCGTGCCTGTCTGAACATGGTAAGCTCCAAAACTACTGGACGAATTTTCATGGGGTTTTCGCAGGTATATTTTGCGTAGCTTGGGGCAACATATAGGCTTAATTTCATCAAAAACGGGACACGGAAGAAAAATACACTGTAATTGAAAGTTTTCTCTAAAATCGTCTCTCAACTTGGTACTCTGGACGTTAATCAACACAGCGCAATATACCTGAGAACCACTAGATGGCTCTGCTAGTTTTGTAGTACACCAAAGAACGAATACATGGTGCTGCTAGTTTTTTAACACTGTGACACATGTATTTTATAAAGTTTACGCCATTGGCAGAATTAAGCACTGCAGTCGTATTTTGTGAATGCGAACTTTACTTGGCTAGGATATACGGATTTCGCTTTGTATAAAAAAATTTAACGACGTTTCTTTGCTCCTATCGATGGGTTTTATTTATGTTCTTCTTTAGGAAAGACGAATTTATTAATGTTGCTTTGTGATTTGGGTGTCCATTCATTAATTTCTGATTTTAATTTTCGTTTTACTTACGAATAAAAATGCTTAGGAAACGCTGGAGTCTTTATGAATACACCATAACGGCTAAAACACTGAGGGCTAGGCGGCATCAAGAGTACAGGGAAGATCACGAGGTGAGACTTGCTGCAGTTCGAGAAACTCCTCCCAAAAGCCAGGTGTTACGTAAGTCCGATCGACAGCTTCATGCACTATTTCGTCCTCAGAATCCACTCACCAATAGAAATGTAAAATCATCGTGGGCTTGTCCCATTAACGGTATGTCCTTTAATATCTGCAGAGGAGAGTGATATGTAGTCATCGTGTGTAACCATAACTAGAGGTTTTGGGGGCCTCTTCTCTGTTTCTGGAATAACAGTCGGTCTGGGCGGAAACCACCATTGTGACTTACATTGTGCCTAACTGTGGTAGCCATCATGATGAATGTAACTAAAATGTTGACCTTCCCTTTATTCTGACACTAAACGTTAATGGCCACAGACCTTAGTACCATCAAACGTAATAATTCCCAGTGCACGTAGTTTACCAGTTCTTGTAGTGCCTGCTGTCTTGACATGTGCTTTTATTCCCACCACGTCATTCTGTGCTTCTCTTGTTGTAGAAGCAAGTTCTCGTACGATGGAGTGCGTAAATGATACCGTGTAATTGCCATCTTCATTGGTCTGAAATCTTCCAAACTTCTCGACAATGCGACAGCAACACAGTATTCTGTATCTTGTAAGTTCATGTGAATATTCATCCGGTATTATTTGGATTAACTATGGCATATGGCGAATTGAAATAATTATATGTGATGTGTAAAATTTATAAGAATTTTATTAAAATCGGATCAGTATCATCATCAATCTTTTGATTCACTAAGCCGCCCCACCCATTAAGCACATTCACATGTTGCTTCAGAAGATATCACGACTTAACGAAAATTACATTGCTCTCGAGTGTTCCCTCCAAAATCTAATCTTTATGCCTTTGTAATATTAATCGTATGTAAAGTTGTTATTGCGTATCTGAGGAACAGAATTCTAGGACTCGGTTTGACCGTACTTACCTATTCCTAATCATGTTCTTGAGAGGCATGCAGGCTATGGAAAAGTACGCCCATGAGTTAAATTTTATGCGATGATTGTTAGTTCCCAAAGGAAAAGTAACAAGGGAAAGAACACAAAGAAGAAGGGAAATGTTTTCATACTATATAATAAAACAAAACGACCATTTCGTGATCAGTTGTGACAGCAACGAAGAAAGCTACAGAAACACTTCGTAGTGTAATTTTCCACTAAGTACACAAAGGAGAAATGTACACTAAGCTCAGGTACCTCATGCCGCGGAAACCCAAAAAAGAAGGATCGCGAAGGGGGATATATGAAGGACAGAATAAGAAATTGTTAAACCAGTAGAGAAAGAATAAAGAAAAATCAAACAATTAACTACATAAATATTAAATCAATTAGGGATCATATGGCAGACGAAAGTTGCTGATTACCAATCCAGCAAGTGTAACACTTCGGCAATCACATCGTTCTCAAACGCAGCAGGTGTAAATACTGTCAGTGAATACAGAATAAGCTCAACCAGTTTCTGCAGGAACGTAGCAAAGGCAACACTCTACATCATACATTTGGAGCCGGATACCATGAAAAGCTGATTGCTCATAGCATACGTAAAGCAGCAGGTCTTCAGTGAGCTAAACAATACATCACGCGGACAATAGCTGAATCGAGGCGTTTAGTCTGGTCCGACTTAATGTCGTAACTCTAAGCGGTTCAATTATCAATAAATGGCTCCTGCTTAATCTCGTAGAATACGTGACGTAAACCGTCCTTCTTCGTCGCCGAGCTGAGGAAGTGTTACACACTTAGTACTACCGCAATGTATCGTTGGAGAGAAGTAACCATGTCCTAATATACTGGAGCCATAGTGGTATCGTCAAATGTTAAACACAAAACCAGCGACAGCATCGTCAAGAGTAATCCTGTCAGCAGCACTACTGTTCAAAACAGTTTTGAACAGCAGTGCTGCTGACAAGATGACTCTTGTATATACTATTGTGTTATATACCTGACGATGCTGTCTCTGATTTTCTGTTTAGCATTTGACAATGCTTATATGCCTCCAGTATATTACGACACTTTTTTTATAAAATAGATCTGAAGACAGTCATTATAGACCGAAACCGGTAGTCTGATGACAAGAAATTTGTCACCGAGTAAATGAAATTTATGCATGCTTGTGTTGATCTATTGCGCTTCCAGAATGACGAGGTCGCTCAGCGAATGCCACGAAAGCATCCCCCACTCCGTTACACCTTCCTCCTCCAGCTTAGACTCCTCCTATGATTGTTGAAGAGTTTTTGCTTTCAGACTTTTCAAGACGATAGAGGATAAAAGTAATGCATCTGAAAAGCCTGCCTGTCACCACTCTATGAACGTCCAGTTGCAGTGTTGCAAATTTCAGCCTTCGTCTCGGTGAACGGTAGTCTGCACGGGTGTATGGAGCAGGTACCTGCTGCGGAGGCCTATACGCACCAAGGTTCGCTGAATTCTCATCGAGGTGACAATGTTGATAGCTCCTTGGGTTATCTGGTCAGTCAGCTGCTCTACAGTTGCACATCTACTCGCCTGTATACTTCTGCGGCGCCGTCGTTCACCTCTATCATCAATGGCCTGTGGTGTATTCGCAGTTGCTTCGGCACCGGTCTTGGACAGTGCCATTTTGTCAGGCACGGAGTACTTTAACCATATCGGCAGGCGAACAGTTTACAAACTAGCCATTTTGGAAATGCTTCCATCCTTGAACAGAAGCCAATTATCACGCACTTTTGGAGATCAGATAATTCGCTCCGTTTCTAAATTGCGATAACGATTGTCCTCTGGACAAGTTTTAAATGCCCTCCACTGCTAATGCTACCACTTCCCGTCTGTGGGTGATTATCGCACGTTGACGTCGTACGTCGGTGGTGGATCTTTTATATTTCCGTGCTACGATACTGGAATACATCGCAAGTAATAACATGATAGAGAGTCACCAGCTAGCCGGCGTCATCATCTTGCAGGGATAACATGTAGGCGCCATGCCAGCCCTGATGGACTGGGATTTAGGTAATCTGAAATCCCTGGACTAGCAGGACGGACTGGATTAGGTTGTGGAAAGGGGCGAAAATAAGTTGCTGTCAGTTGCACTCAACATACAAACTTTATTTATCAACACACAATATTACGACAAGGATGCAAAACACTCAAAACTTTAATCAACCTCCTTTGATTAACTTTATATCGGCTGAAGGCCACTCTCAAAATCAAAGACACAAGGCCTAAACAAGGAATTGAAACACAAGGTTCTTCTGGAGGTTTCACCCAAAAATATTATCTAAATCTTCAATCTACACAGGTAGAAGGCCTTAGCAGTTTAATTTTAATATAAAGCAATAAGAAGAGTTTAAATCACAAGGCAGAAGGCCTTATCTTAAAACATTTCATGCAAAATGCAGCTGAAGGACCCCTACAAAAGCATAACAATCTTATGCGTTAAGGGCAAGACAAGAACATTAATTTAAGAGATATGACTACTGAGCTGAAGGCCACACATCAACAAAATATGTTTGATGGCTTAAGGCCTGAAAAAAGAGTTTCAGTTTAAAAGGCATAAGGCATTATCTTAAAACATCTCATGTAAAATTCGGCTGAAGACTCTATATTAAAGAATAACAATCTCATGCCGTAAGGGCAAGACAAGAACATTAATTTAAGAATTGTTGCTACTCGGCTGAAGGTCACACATCAGCCAAATAACTAAAGCCCAAACAGGGCAATTACTGTGTAACACTCAAGGAATGGCGCGCAGACGTTTCCAAGGGTCGGCCTGGGATTGTAACATTAACGCCCGTTTGGGTGAGACGACTTCTTAATCCGAAGGGAGCCCAACCGACAGGCAGCCGACCGACCAATCAATCAACAAGATGAGTTCTGCTCCACGCTACCAGCAAAACGACAACAAGATTTCAATACAACGACGCACAGAATATTGGCTCCCACAACGACCAACAACACCTCAGCAGAACTACACACCGCGCTGGACAGCAACAACACGACGAGGAAAATACACTGCCGAAAATTACGTCAACGACCAGGGCAGGTAACCGGAACGACAACGGCCACAAGGCAGAGGATACCGATAGTCAACTTCAATAACGGGGAATAAATTAAGTTAAACTCCACAGGAAGACGGCTGGAATCTTGGCCGACTTGAATACACACACGTTGTTGCTCGCGGGAATGTCCCAAAAGCGACAACCACTATCAAACGAAGAAATGAAAACAGTTGAGGCTCGATAGTAGGTTAAGTGAGGACGGAACTTTCATGTCCAAGATCAGTGGGCGACGAACTTCGTACCACTCGCAAGCAGCATCTCACACTCCAACCGCGCGTGGGCATCACCATCGGCCCCAGCCAGAGTCCGCGCTACGGAGACTTCCTTGCTGCTCCACGCCAACCGGCCAATTGCCCAGGCCCGGAAATGGTGAAGGACCATATATACGTCGGCCGTTGAGACGACCAACCAACGGTCGTCCCGCTCCAACCTCCCTCCGTCGGACAGTTCATGTGTGTCGCCAGCGGTCGGCGAGCACTGGCTGTCCGCGCCTCACCGGCGCTCCATCCCCCATTTCACTGCTGCTGCGTCCCGACTGCACTGCTGGTCCGTCTCCTACCGACTGCCACACACACGACGACCCGGAAATACTATCGGTCGCTCCAGAGATGGTACGACAGCGCACTTATCGATACGCGCTGCTGCTGCCGCTCACGGACAAGTAACGCAGAAAGTTAGCGACGCCAGTAAATGGAATACGAAAACGAGGCGGCAGTACCATAATAGAAGATGACAAACAATAAATGGCATTAACACGAGCCGTGGACTGCTCACTAACTGTCAGCGACTTGGGAAAGCAGCTCTGCTGAAGTAAACTACCTGGTGGCGTCTATCAAAACGAGCAGAGAGAGACGCGTGTTGGTGACGTGTGGGTGGTGCTGAGTGAAGGGCAGAAAAACAACGCTAGAAAAGAAAAACGGCCTTCACTTGCAGCGTGGCGCACTAAGCCACACGTGACGGCATCCGGGCCACACGTGCTCGCTCTGACGTCGCGACTCCATCAATCTCTGCACAAGGGGCGGGCACCGCAGACGGCGGCAAACAGACGCTGCTGGTGTGTTGTGCAGACACGGCAGCCGCACATTAGAGGCACGACCCCGCTGCGACTTATTAATTCTTCCCTTTGTCACTCTCGCGGCGCTAGCAGTCAAAGAAACGTAGCGCAGATGGCCGACGCTGTAGCTAATTACTTTGCCCTCGTGAAACTGCTCCTAAACAGGGCTGCATTTATTCATAGGCCATCTAAGCTGTTCCGAACCACAACTTAAAAAATATACACTGAGGGCACGATATTCATGAGATAGCAATGTGTTGATTGAACCGTGAATGTACTTTTAAATATTTTTCTTAAAGAATTTACTTTATGTACTAACGAATCATCAAGAACATTAACACATTTAATCACACTACGTGAGCGTGGAAGCAGTTGCCAGGAAGTAACTGATGGAAAATGAAATTACTTTTAACAAATGTGAATTTTATTCCTTTAAGCATTTTCAAAAACAGATTTAAAATTATAAATAGAAAAGCACCCTCGAAATATCAAGTTACAATTTTGTTTAGAGGCAGAAAGAACAATATTAACATTATGAGCCTTCGGGCTGAGAAGCTTGCCTGCTCCCATTCAACACTGCCGTAGTCATGACCGCTCACCACAACCTCTGAAAGAATACACTGGTGCAAATCTGCAACACACCAGATTACTTTAAACTAAAATATTTTTAAAAAATTCACACAAACACGTAATCTGTGCACCCCGTAAGAGGGATGGAAATGGTACAACACTCAAATTATTTGCTACCGAAAGTGCAATTTTTTTTAAAGGACTCTTACGGTGGAAGGGTGGCAACCTTATAACCTAAAATGACTATTTAAATAAAATCTATCAAATGCAGACTTACATAAAATGTATAACATGCTCTACATTACACATATACCAACTCGCAAGATGATAGGCAAGATAAAAACATATTTCAAGAATTCGGCCTTTAAACAATAAATTCAACACCGACAAACATGACATACGCAGCTATTAACGTATGGCAGATTGACAGGGTGACCGAGTGAGGTGGCGCAGTGGTTAGCACACTGGACTCGCATTCGGGAGGACGACGGTTCAATCCC